>NW_019384506.1:172665-185808 GCF_000671375.1 Centruroides sculpturatus
TTTAATTATTTTTATTTCCAAACTGATTTTAACCAGTTCTATAGTAAGGTAACATTCCAATAGACAATATGCAAAGCTTTTTTTTCAGTTTACAGCAGTATTTATTACACAAAATTTAAGTAAAGCTTAACATGCCGATCGTGCCCCGGTCTCCCCTAATAGCTGAGTATTAGTGTAATTCCCTAAAGCATATGTTATGAGTTCATATAGTGTAACTTGGTGTGTATTTTAAACAAAGCTCTCCACACCACAGAATCAGCTCTCAACTTGTCTCGCTGGACCAAGGGTCTAGTCTAGGGGTCCCCAAACTTTTTATCCCGTCGACCCCTTTATAGAATATGTGCCTTCTTATCGACCCCCAGATTAAGTATTTAACAAAAACATTAAATCATTTTTGCATTTCTAATGTTAAGCGATAAGGAGACCCGCATAACAACCCAAATAAATAATTTATAGTTCCCATATTTTATAAAATCCACCCAATAACATTAACAGAAAAGGGAGATATTTTTCACTGATTTATAATCTTAAAAAATAATAGCAAAATTATGGATAGATGGAAATTTGCCTATAGTTCTTAAACCGTACATGTCATAATACATAAAATACACACTTATCTTTGAAAATATAACATTAGTTATATTGGATGAAAAACCTCTTACTGTCATTTTGCGACTACTACTGAATGCCTTAAAAATATGTAGACATACCTTTTTATTAAAATAGTTGATATTAGTGCGATGGATGTCTCTGAAGAGAATCAACAAGATTATTGATATTTGGTTGAAAATTGCTAAGTTTTAGTCGCAAATCACCAAGGTTTTCCAAGTTCAATCTGTCCCTCTGTTTTGTCAAAAGAGCGTTCGCGTGGCTAAAACTATTCTTAACTTCATACGTGGCAACCACGTATGAAGTTGGGAATACGAGTAAGAAAGGTTCGGCTTCTGCTCTGAGCTTGGGATATTTAGTGGCAATGTTGTTATTGCTCCAACATTCACTGATGTTTTTATTTTTAAACAACGCTTTAGCTTCGAGATCTACACATATTTCACTCAATTCATCTTCTAAGCCAGTTTCACTACCTTCACTATCTATTTTTACATCAAATGGATTAGCAAACCATTCGGAAACATACATATTCTCCAATTCTTCGAAACGTGCTTTAAAGTCTTCTCTTAATTTATCAAGATGTTTAATATATATCTCCAAATCACAGTCGGAAATCTTTTCATTTTCTTTTAGTACTCGCAAGTTTGAAAAATATTTAAAATCGGATCGTGCCAGTGAAGATTTAAATAGCTACATTTTTACATTAATGACGGCGGAGAAGATTGAAATATATAGGAGTAGGCTACGTGAGGGATGTTTAAATGCGAGAGATGCTGAAAGCCTGTCGTCGGCGTGAAAATACATGATTAAAAAGTTCACTGAAAACTCAAGCTAGAATTAGTTTATTGGAAGATTTATTATATTTTTTTATTTTTTAGTTTATTTTGTGTTATTTTTATATATTCTCCCGTTTCTCTTGTATATTTTAATTTTATTTTGTGTTATTTTTATATTTTCTTCCGTTTCTCTTGTATATTTTTAAAAATTTTTGTTCTAAATTTTGATTTAAATATTTATATTCTATACATGGAACGTATCTGTTCCATTTTCGTATTTTAGACCTGATGATGGCCTGTTAATCAAGTTGAAAACGTTAGTTTTTCAATTATATTTCTCAGCAAAAAATTAAGGTGTTTTAATTTCTGTGTTTACTTGCTGAGCACTTTTAATGTTATGCTTTATTTTTACTTGAAAGGCCATTTTTTCTTGCAAACGCTTCTGCACTATATTAATGATTTTCGATATATTACGATATTTTCTTTGTAAAGGACAAAATATCTACATTTAGATATAAGATACTTAGAGTGACAACCCTACTAGAGTGTAACAGTTCAACGTATGTCTGTGTATAATGAACTACCAGCGTTCATAACATGTTTGCAACACTAGTACAGTTGCCGGATGCGCGAAAACAGACTAATACATGCTTAAAGCGGCGTAGACTAAGGCAAAACTCAAGTTATAACTAGGATAGTCAGTAATGTTGTTGATCATATCCGTATTTCGAATTTTTATTGAAATATTCTATTTTTTCCTAGATATTTTAATTGATCTTCTTTGGTATTAATCGACCCCCTTTCGACCCTCGTGTATCAATCGACCCCTGGAGAACTCTTATCGACCCCAAGGGGTCGATTTCGACCACTTTGGGGACCCCTAGTTTAAGAACAAGTCGGTTTTTGAACGCCTTTTGGTAACGAATTAAAGTTTCATTACATTTGAAAGAAGTTTCTTTTCATCTTCCTTGATATTTTGTTTATACAAATATTTAATCATATGTTTTACTGTATCTTATGTTAACACAATGAACATCATTTCATTTAACAATGCAATGGTAATAATTACATTTTAACAATAATCGCAAAATTTGTCGTATTTTTTCAAACCAGAAATTGTCACAACTGCAAGCGAATGGTAAGTATCATTACTAAAATTGTTCGAATGTGAAAACACCTTCCGTATTATTGAATTACTTGTCTTTCAATGAAGGAAAATACAAAATTGTAAAAATATTGTTAAACCTAAACAGTTTCTATCGATCTGGATATTCTAACATTAAAATATAAATTATACATGTAATTATATAGACGTATTTGTTTATAAGGAGGTTGCTTCGAGTGACGAAAACGGCGGTATTAAATGTAAGGTGTGCAAAAGTGAGTATTCAAACGAAGTGCAGTTTCTCGAACATCTGAAGGAGAATCCGAAGTGTGAAAAGTTGACTTGTGACGTGTGTCGGAAACAATTTACTCGGATCTACACTTTGAAAACACACAAGTTAGCCATACATTCAAACGAAAAGAAATTTAAATGCGAGGAATGTGATTATTCTACCGGAGTTAAATCAGATTTTAGAAGACACCAAAATAAACACTCGAAAAAAGAACTTTATAAATGTAGCTATTGTAATCGTTCAACTATATGGAAACAGAGTTTAGACAGACATATTTTGCTAAAACATTTGACAGAATCGAATATCAGTGAAAAAGTAAGTGTTTATTAGGAAATTTTTGAAGGAAAATCAAGCTACATTTGTACAAACAAATAACACTTAAAGTGACTATCAAGAATTTTTAATTAATGTCATTTTCATATTATAATTTATATTTTTAACTGTTCGGATTATTCGTGTTTGTTAGACATTTTTATTGCGTTTTCTTTAATTTAAGAGCAACAAATAAAAAATTCTATTTTTTTTTATTCTAATTCTTGTACTAATTTGTGTATACCTAAAGGTTTATTAGTATTATACTTTATAAAAAAATAGTTTGTATAATATAATTTTGGCTTAGCTTCCGCCGAGATTTCTGGATTTGGAAAAATATCGATGCAAAGTTTGCCTGAAATATTGCCATGCTCCATACGCTTTAAAACGTCACGAGAGAAGTCATACGGGAAAAAAACCGTTTCAGTGTGATGATTGTTTTCGAAGATTTACACGAGAAGAGAAATTAAACAAACACAGGCGAATAATTCATTCCACAGTAGAAAAACAGCCTTCGTCTCAGGTAAATAAAAATATATTTAAATAAGTACAATATCCTAGTTTATAATAAACAATAAGTTAAAAATATGTTATAATTTTCTATCGTAACATATACAAGGTCTACGTATAGAAAATCTTCTAATTGTAAATGTATTAATTTCGCAACGGTCTTTGTGAAGTATTTTCTGTTATAATAATATTGAAAATCTATGACAAATATAATTTTTAATAATATGCAGTTGATTGGTATGATTCACACTTATTTACAAACGTTTTCACAATATTAAAGATTCGTGAAGCGATTGAATTACTACTGCTGAGAAAGTACACCTTTCCCTTTTTTTGAGAAGTTGATACGTTCCAAAGAAACTGTGTAAAAAAATTCGTTTAAATATGAGGTATAAATAATAGGCATGAAAATGCACGACAGGATCCACAACTTCCATGATACAAAAATTAATCAAGATACAAAATAAACACGAGATTTTTACTCTAACGTCGTTTATCATTAACGTCACAGGAATATAGTAAACATAAAATAGCGTAGGAAGCAAAACTGATACACCGAATTCTCTGATGCGCATGTAGTACTATACCGTGCTTAAAATTAAGCGCAGCAATTAATATTTTTTTTGATTATTTAAGAAAATTGATTCCCGGCCATCTAGATCACAAGTCAATGCGTCAGTTACTAATTAAGTTTAAATAAATACACAAAAGAAACCCCAAATCTTCAATTTTGCTAATGCGTTCTGAAGGTACTGCTATACCTGGCCCAAGGATGCATATCACATCGGGGTCAACCATTGGCCAAGCGATTCCTGGCAGTTGGGTCTGGGTTCGCGCCTCGCCTGGATGGGCTGGCCACGTGGAGATTTCCGGGTTTTCTCTACGTCTGTAACGCCCGAATAAAAGCCACTTACCCTTAAAAGACTTCCAGGAAGGCATCTACCTAGCCAAGTGTTTCATTGCCATAACTTAACAAAATAAACAAACAAAGATAGGAAATCGTTGGGAAAGAGGTAAACAATGTCTTTAGATAGAAAGTTTTTTATTGTACTCAAATTTTACAAATGTCGGTGCCCTCAAGAGTATACAAATTATAGCTCATTTTAAACATCGCTGATGGTCCAAGTTGATTCACAAACAAAAATATTGCGTAATGTTTAAGTAAATTATGTTTAAATAATGTTTAAGTAAAGATTTTCATCGACATTCTATCATTGTTATGGTAGTTCTGATATTAGTTGTCAATTAAGAGCATCGTAGAATGGTATAAAAGAAATTTCATAATTAACAATATTTTTCAATTGTTTAGCAAATTACAGGAGAAAGTATATCAAAAACTATTAAAAACTCGGAACAGAGTGGGATGTACACTTCTGCTGAAATCTCAGCAGCGAGTTCGACGCGAGAGGAACATCTTAAAACAAACGAGAAAGATAAGAGTTTGCAATTTTCTGAAAGATTACGGCAATGTCATCAATGTCGCTTTACTACAAACTCCGAGAAAGAATGGTTCGTACATAGACAGACACACGTCGATGGAGCTCCTTGCACATCAAAGGTATTTAATTGTTGTATTCTGTTTAATAGTTTTAGTACTTTGTAAATAAACATTCAGTTTAAGTTAGGAAAAGACACCAGAACACCCGCCCTTATATACTATAATTTACTCGCGCGCACCAGGGCTGGAGTGCAAGTAAATAATAGTATAGGAAAGTAAATTTTGTAGTAAAATCGAGTTTCTTACGATTTTATGAGTAAAATACATTGCAATATACTTCTTGTATATGTAATAAATAAGTGGTGAAACCAAATTGAAAAAGTAGAGCTCAACAGAAATAAACGAAACTTTTAAATGTTCTGGCATAAGAATAGTGAAAGATTTGAGAGTAAGACTGTCGATGTCAATAAAGTTCACATCACATAGACTACAACTACAGCAAGGTTTGGAGGAAACAGTCACCTTTATTATGATGTTTCTGTCGAGCTGTACGTATTCAACCTGGTTTCAGCAGTTTTTTTAAAATCAGATTTCGAGTATTTTTCAGTTACAGATAACTTTATAAAATAACAGTTCTTAAGATACCTTATGAGACATTCATAATTCGTGATATATTCATGTGACAGTCACGCGTAGTGTGCAGATTTTTCTGTGTCCCAAGGAAATGTGTAAAAAATCTGGTACAGATCGAGCAAAGGCATTAAAAGTTAATAAAGAATGTTAATTAAGGAGTGTGCAAATTATCGTGTAGTCTATATTTTCCTCTATGTCCTAGAAAATATATATAATATAGAATTTAATTAAAAAACTTAAGAACATTCTGTGATTTATATACAGTACTAGACAAAAAATCTCAAAACGTATATTTGAAAAAAATCGGCTGATGAAAGTTGACACGATTTCGATACGGTCTCTTGTTATGTATATTCACATAAGAACTACAAAAGTAAAAATAAGACATTATTTTATAAATATTCTATTTTCAAGTCATTAGGCTTGTATTAATAGTTTAAAAGTAATCGCAAAACGATGGTCAAGTGAAATTTTAATATTTAAAAAATAGGCTATAATTTTATAAATACCCATTATTTTTAAATAAAACCTTCAAAAAGACTACAGAAGAGGTGGACAGATCTCGAAAGAACTCAGGACTATTTCTACATTTTCTGGTAGCTTGGTGTGACAAAAATCTTTCCCATTGTAAATCTACTGGATAAAATGCTAAATTTGCGATTGTCTAGATTCAGAATATTCCAACGAACTTATTCAAAATTTAAGATAATCACCATTTTCGCCACGAACACTAAACGTTTAAAATTTTATCCAAATCGGTTCGTTTTTCTCGGAGATATTAATGGTCAAATTCGGCATTTTAACTTCAGACGTGTGGCTGAGCTCTGCTACACCGATGTTATAAATATTACACAATCGAATGAGAATTTATTAACGATGATACCCATTTACTGTTAACTAAAAATTAGATTTGTGACCGAAGATGTGTTGAGAATGAATTTGTGAATGATAAATTGAATTATTTTTGCATTTCAAAATTTACATTTATTCGAAAGAAAGTTTCTTCATTTTCTTTCGTATAAAAATTTAATTCAAATAATAATTTATATATTCGTTGTTGCAGGAACAGGAAGAAATCGATTCAGAAGTGGTCAGAGCATCCGAAATTCTCATGGACATGAGAAAGAAAAGATTGGAAGAGATAAATGAACAAAAGAAATCGCCTGATTCTGATACTCCGCCAACATTACAATAACCTACGAATGTTCAATATCTATTCATTTTCCATCCAGTTTTTAAAAATTTCAACGAGAGTATTTCTAATTCTATTTATTTCACGCAAAAGTGTTGTAAATAGCTCCTAAATTCGACATTTAAGACGAATTGAACTTATTGATTACTGTAATATTTTGACAAATCTTCGTAAACGAAAATAATTAATTCAACAAAATATAAATTCTATATTTATTGAAAATTTATTGCACATTTAAATACTTTTATTTCTTTAACAATAATTTCGTCACGTCGTTAGTGTTTTAATTATAACAATTTGAATATTACCGTATTNCGAATTGAACCTAATGATTTCTGCAATATTTTGACAAAAGTTCGTGAAAGAAAATAATTCAACAATATATAAATCTCATATTTATTGAAAATTTATTGCACATTTAAATACTTTTATTTCTTTAACAATAATTTCGTCACGTCGTTAGTGTTTTAATTATAACAATTTGAATATTACCGTATTAATCTTGCCTGATAAGGTATTCATCCATATGTTAACATGAAGTTAATACACGTAAATTTTATAATAGTGCGTTTAATTAAAAATGTGGAATGAGAGTCGTAAATATCTCTAAAAATTAAGCAGTTTACTCTATTTGTGGTAACATAAATAGCAATAAAATTAAATTTTACCTAAAGTGGACAGAAACAGTAGGAGTTACGCCTTTATATTAAAATATTCAATTTCTTTATATTAAATACAGTAGAGCCTCGATAATCCGACTCAATTGGGGACTGGGGTTGGTCGGATAACCGAAAAGTATGAACAAATCCATTATTAGTGTAGTATATTATTATATCCCGTGTAATTAGTATATTATTATATTAGTATATTAGTATATCGCTATTAACCTACTTTACGTTGAATTTTTGTCCATGTTAAGCCTATTAAATTTTTTGAAAAATAATAATCGTCGATATTGTATCGTTAAAAATTAGAAAATTAAGTCTTGTTTAAATACTGGCTCCCTTTCATGGTCGAATGAGTGTTGCCAGCTAAAACACGTAAAAATAATATTAAAGTAGCCAAGACATAACCAAATATTGTAGCGCCACGTCACTAGCGGACATTTTAAATTTGCCGACTAGGATGGTCGGTTAATCTGGGGTCGGATAATCGAGGATCTACTGTATACAAAGTGTAACCAAAAGGTAAGTCTATATATCGTTTGTGTACTCANTTACAGTCGTATCGTATCAAAGCCTATGTAAAAAGAAAGATTTTGGAAGTATTTACCCCCTTTTTAATTTGTAACGTATACTGGTTTATCCACAAGGAATTAAAGCAGATTCTACAAGATTTTAAATTATACAAAGTGTAACCAAAAGGTAAGTCTATATATCGTTTGTGTACTCATTGTTTTTTATGTAAACTCTCTACTGTAATAGATAAAAAATATATATTGTATTATAGTTGATTGAAGAAACGAGTACAAAATGTACCGTATCGACTCAACTACAGTAATGAAGATATTTGATAAAAAAGATTGCCACGGGTCTTCGGAATACAACGCAATACTAGTGTTTACTAAGCCAGAATTAGAGAAGAGGACACGGTTTCAGAAAAATAAGAAAAGTTTAATTTAGAGCTAATATTTCGATAAAATAAGTAGCGTATACTTTCCGTTAGAATATAGAACGAATAAAACCAAAATTTCATTTTAATTGGACAAAAACTGCAGGAGTTACAAAAAATTCACACACACTTACGACGGCTTTTATATTATTAATAGTTCGGGCTTTAGGTTTTTATATTATCTATAACAAGGAGCGCTTTGACAATTTATTCGACAAAATAAATATCCCGTATAAGAAACGGAATTCAAAATTTTTCATACATAAACTTGTTTGATATTGTAATACATATGTACAATAATAGACATTTCAAAATAAAGAAAATAACAATTTAATTTACAACGTTTCATTTAAAAATTACTAAATTTCGTTCAGTTAAATCGTTATATCCATTTTGCCTTTTATAATTCTATGCCAGGAAATTAAAAAGAAAAGTTAAGGAAATGAAGATTTACCATAATTACAGTTATGAAATTATGAGTTTTTTCATGCAACTTTTATGACATTTCTTGTATAAATGACATTTAATTTAAATTATAACTTTACAATGTAAATAAATTCTCGTACGTTTATTCGCACGTAATGATAACTTTACATCATACTAGTAAAATTCTCGTAAGCAATGATTATGTAAATATAAAAAGCTGGAAACTCGTGGAGGTGAAATTATATTTTTATTTTGCGAGTGGCAAAATAATAATTTACGTACGGATCGTCGTAGATTTGACGTTCGTCACAATAACTGTTTCTTCAAAATTTCGTTAGCCATTTGCCGACGAGAATAAGGCGTATGACCCTGTGTGAAATTAATTCTTGCATTTCTCGCTATATACTCCGCATATTTCAATGTAAGCATTCCATAAACGCTTTTATTCATTTGATGTGGTATGTTTTTTTTACTGTTTCTAGTGCCGATATACTCATATCGAATTTTTCTTTCTTTTTATTTATTCTCTCATCTTTAAATATGTTCTTAGCGAATTTAAACATCCACCATTTCGCCCACCCATAGAATCATAACAATGAATATTTTTTATGTCGATTGTGAATAACAGCTAAACACCGGTGCATTCCTGTGTGAACGGAAATAAGCGGCGTGTCATATTCAAAAATGTCAACGTTTCTCGTCTATCTTTTCAATGCACTGTGACCACTGTTTAACAATTTGGTATAGAAGAATGTATTAAAGGCATAACAACCCCAGTCGGAAATGTTCGAGGATTGGATGCTACAAATGTGCTCTGTGATTATTTTGTGATTTTTGCGGTAATTCAGGTCGGAGGATATTATATTTAGTGTTTACGTATATCGGAAGGCAAGAGGATTGACATAACGTCAAGTAGGACTTTTAAATCCCACCCCTTTTTAAATTATTTGCTTAAAACCGTAATTTTCGGTTATCCGGATTTTGAATTTTTGATTTACCGGATTTTGTTATCGGATTCTATCCGTGACCTCTATAGAACTCTGGTTACCAAAATTTGGGGTTCTAGACCCATTATTTACTGACCTTTTAATGTTACTTCCGGTCGGCGGTGGAACACGAGTTTTAGGCTTCCAGTTGGACCTATCAAAATAATTTTTGGGTATTTCTTTAAGGACCATTTACGTAAATTTTTCGTAAAATTTCGTTAAAATCGGACAGATATAATTTAAACTATGGCGATTCTTATATTGAGTTCTAAAATCAACTTCTCACTGAACGTTGGTTGCCAAGGCAAAGGTCGTTTCCAGTTGATCATACGGTTTTTTCGCTTTTTCTAGACNAATTTCTTTCGTCTTTTCCTCTGCAATAGCATACTTTGCTTCTCTCTTTTCTCGAATTGATCGCGTTAATTCCTCTTGATATCTTTTATTTTTCATCTCGCCTTTCCATTGACTGTCTAAGTTCTTTCGGCCAATTTTCATGAAAAAATGGTTCTCTTTTTGCCCAGAAAGTTTCGATAGTACGGATGGATTTTACAGAAAGGTTCTATATTCTTATAGCGAGAAAAATAGTCATCGAGTCCGGCCCTTCTCCAAATATGACAGAATTCCCGTTCATTATTCCATTCCTAGTTCTTTAACCAACAAAATTTAATAGTATTAATTCCGCTAATATATAAATTACCCTGCAATCTTTTACAAATTTTCGACAAAAAGCACACGAGTTATTAAGTTTCAAACAGGATGAACAAAATAGTGCCCCACATACACAATAACATCTATGCATACACAAATTACCCCGAAACTTCTTTGCATTTCTCGACGTTGAAACATGTTTTGAGTCCAAAAATGTATAAATCCTAGGATTATTTTTTGCCTATCGCCAAACTTTTCTTCTGTTATGTATACAACAGAGCCGAGAAAGTAATTAATTGTTTAATATGTGTGTTATTCAATTATTAACAATTACAAATATAAGACAATAAACACCCTGTCACGAAACTAGTTTTATTCTTTAAAAATTAGAATTTAGAAGCCAATCGTATGAATTTCGCATGAAAGTGTTCCAGTTTGAAAATCTCTTCTTGCAAGTTTTGAAAAAAAAATGGATTAGATAACATCAATATTGAATATTCGCGTTATTGTGAACTTGGCGGAGTATCGGGATCAGGACTTTTCTTTTTATTTTTTATCATCTCCAACCTTTTCTTTCTCATGTTTATTTGGATTTCGGATGCTCTGACTACTTCTGGATCTGTTTCTTCCTGCTCCTGCAACAACGACTATATAAATTATTCTTATTTGAATTTAATTTTTGAACAAAAGAAAATGAAAAAACATCACTATTTAAGCATTCATATATAAATGTCAATTTTGAAACGTAAACAGAATTCAATTTATCATTCACAAATCGAAACTCAACACTTCTTCAGTCACAAATCTAATTTGTAGTTAACAGTAAATGGTATCATCGTTAATGAATTCTCATGCGATTGTGTAATATTTATTAATTTAACATCGGTATAATTGAGCTCGGCCACCCTTCTAATGTTAAAGTGCCAAATTTGACCATTAATATCTCCGAGACCAACGAATCGATTTGGATAAAAGTTAAAATATTTAGTGTGCGGGGTGAGAACTGTGATTATATTAATACAAGTCTAATGATTTGAAAATAGAATATTTATAAAATAATGTTTCATTTTTACTGTTGTAGTTCTAATGTGCCTATGCATAACAAGGGATAATATTGGAATCGTGTCAAATTTGATCCTCCGAGTTTTTCAAATCTACGTTTTGAGTTCCTTTTTTCTAGTACTGTATATAAATGACAGAATATTTGTTCTCTCTGTTTTTAGTTTTTATTATGTTTTATATTATATATATTCTCTGAGACAATGAGAATTCCTAAATTCATTACTCGATCTACATTAAAGTTTTCATATTTATTCTCTGGGAATCCGGACTAAATATAAACGACCACCAAAACCTGCATACACCTGATTTAACACTATGAACTTTCAATGTCTTTGCTCGATCTGTATCAGATTTTTCACACTTATTTCCTGGGATAAACACAAATCTGCACACTACGCGTGACTGTCACATAAATATATCACGAGTTATTAATGTCGCATCAGTTATCTTAAAAACTATTATTCTATAAATTTATCTGTAACTGAAAAATACTTGAAACCTCATTAAAAAACACTACTGAAACCAAGCTCGAAAAAACATCATAATAATAAAGAAAAGAAACTTTTGAAAGTTTTTGTTTAAGAATAATGGAAGCAGATTTGACAGTAAAACTCAACGTGTAAATAAAGTTCACATTACACAGACACAACAACTACAAGAATTTTTAGAGAAAGCGCTCGTCATAATAATAAATCGGAAAAATGAGCATCTTCGGAAAAATAAGCTTCCAGCTTTATTTCGTGCCTCAAACGTCTTTCGCTGACACTGTTCAAACACGTTCTAACGTTCAACGACATTAAGACACAAAGTAAAACTCGAAGCCTTTTTCTGTGACGATGTTTATTTATCCGATTTATTATCACGGTGACTGTTTCCACGAAACCTTCCTGTAGTTGTAGTTTATGTAATGTGAACTTTATTGACATCAACAGTCTCACTCTCAAATCTTCCATTATTTTTATCCCATAACTGATGATTCTTAACTGATGCTTCCACTATTCTGCCAGAAATTTTAGAAATTTCCTTTATTTACATATTTTTTAGGTATTTATTAGATATACAATAAATATATTTACCTCCAAAACTATCCCAAATCATTATAGACTCATGGCTTACTTTAAATATTCTTTTTCTTCTTAAATCGTGCGAATAATATGAAAACCCATCAGGGCTATATAAATTAAACTTCTCATCACTAAACATTATTTCTTGCCATCCTTCAGTCCATCCCATCTTGTCTTTAGCCCAATTTAAATTCATTGATATGTGTTTAGCAGTTAAAGGTAGTTTCAACTTTATTTTTAAATATTTTACATTGTCATAGTTTTTTAAAGTTCTCCAAAGAGTTGCATGAGATACATCTATTGGTATTTCAGCAGCAGCTTGCCTTGTTAACATCTTTTTTATTTATAAGCTTCAAAACTTCTCTCTCATTCTTGGATGTTAAACATGATATTCTTGGATGTTAAATATATAAATAGATATTTGTGAAAAAAATTTATGCTGCTTTATGAAATGTAAAAAACCTGATGAAATAATTAAA
>NW_019384506.1:188226-252604 GCF_000671375.1 Centruroides sculpturatus
AGCCTAAAATCTCCGTAGCGTGTTGCCAGGCGGCAGAAAGCATATATATAATTATAATAAACTTACAATAAATTAAGTTAATATATAATTATATATACAGTAGCTAATTTATATATAATTAATATATAATTATATGTACAGTACCTAATTTATATATAATTTATATATAATACTAAACAGACGATAGCAAACTCAATTTAGCCGCTCCGTAGCGTGGCGCAGGGTCGGAGGAAAGTAGTTCGGCTGCTCATCCACTATTGGTCCAGACTCTATCAATCTTGTCGCGAAACGACGTTATGGGAGGTATGTTTTACGAGAGTTTGTACAATTTTTTCGTTACGTTATAGGAATTGTCGTTATTAGAACGTACGTTATAGGGGGGTCGACTGTATAGCCTTAATGAAATTCTAACTTTTTTTCGTTGTAGTGTAGGACCTACAAACACTTGTCTTTTTCTTTTACCCGCGATCCCCTGTAAGGCTTTGCGACCCCGCTAGGGGTCGCGACCCACAAATTGAAAAGCACTGCTGTAACAAATTAGATTCTCTTAACATTCCACTGTCACGACGTATTCCTTCTATTGGTCCAAAAAAATTAGCAATCATACCGTCGGGTGTAACCACTGATTGAAATTTCAAACAATTTATACGTTTATGGCCACTGAATAACACCCTTTGATGTGTTTTGGTCAACAAATAGGACGTGCCGTTCCATCTACGAACCCCCAATAATTTGTCAAAGCAGCGCCTTTTGCTGTTACTTTAATTTATAAATATATCACTTACTGAAAAGAAAACAAGCAATCAGAATCAGGCATTTTATTTAAATTTATTCTTGCTTTTGTCACAGGTAACTCTTTAGTAATATAATATAATAAAATGGCTTCTTCATCTCTATCATACTGATCCAACAATACTAATACCTCATCACTAGACTACAAATATAATTTTAATTAAATGCTTAATATGCGAAAATAAAAAAAAAACAGTGAACACAGCCTTTGAGTTTCCTTTGTCACTTCACATTACATTGAAAATATAATTTTTGGATTAAAATCGTCTGTTTCTTTACAATGTTATTCACAAATGTTAAAATAATCGTTATTTTAATAAAACAAATCATAATTTTAACCCCAAACACAAAAAATGATGACGTTTAAGCCGATCGTGTACTCACCTAGCTACACGTAGCAAACGCCATTATCGACGGTCCAGAACTGCCAAGATGGCGGCGCTCACCCGTTAGCCGTACACGTTTTGGGCTAAATACGTGCGCCTCAACCTCTCTATTATATCTCTTCGTCCGTTTTATGTCTGGAGTGTTCAGAACCTGCCCTCATATATGTGGCTCTTCACGTATTCACTGTCCCAACATGTCTTCACAATCAGATGGAAAACAATTCGGAAAAAAGCCATCTCGCTTCCCTCGGCCAAACGATGCGGCTTTTCTCAACTTCCGTCAGTCGAACACGAAGACTTTGTGTCGTACTGGCATGTCTGACATTAGAAGGCTTCAAAACAGCAAGGACAAAAAATCCAGCAAAGAGTTGCTTATCTTTCCCAACAGCATTTAGTGGCATCATCTCTTATCATATTTTATTAAAACTCTTTTTCTATTTTTAACTACTATAAAATGGCAGAAAGCTTAATTTTAAGAGTAGGGATGGGTTTTGTAAAAAATTGTAACTGGTAATAATGAGTGAAATCGTCTTTAAGTCCAACCCTACTGAGATGCACGACGTAGGAGGCAATTCGACAAAATTAAATCTGTTTCTCGAGACATTTCTTAAAACTAAAGAATCCCTTTTTTTCAGGCGATGCATCAAATGCGGGTTTTATTCCGGTTGCGCTATTCTTCACTAAGGAATTATGTGGTAAACAATGATATAGAACTTATCTCATTTGCAAACTCTTCTATATTATCAAGGAGCCATTCTCGAAATACGTCCTCCTAACGAGGATAGAAACCTTTCGATTTAACTTCCTTAACTATTTTTCGGTAGGAAAAAATAGGTGTAGCGTTGGACATCGGTGCGGTTCTCTACGAGATCGGTTCGTTTCTGACAATGCAAACTTTATAGAAGAGGAAATTAAAAATTATCCAAAACTGACAATATGCCGAAGGAATCGGTTTTGTTGTTTTCTGTCGAGATGCATCCACTTTTCTTCTCGTTGCCGAGCTTCACTAACGTTGACAAAATAGAATATAATCCACTTATCATCTGTAAAATAAGAAAGTCTTTTATTCCACCCAGTGTTTATAATTACAAGAACACAGAATGTAAAACTCAGATGCTAGAACTGAGATTTAAGATTTAAATATTTTGTTTAAATAAATTTTTATGCTTGAAAAAAATCTTAATCGCACACATGGTCAGTGAGAAACTAAACTCGAATCTAACGAAATACGCTAGAAAGAGGTACTCACTCTCATGACAAAGTTTTTCTTGACGAAGAAGAATCCGCCGACAGAAATACCAATCGGGGTCTTTCCGAATCTCTTCATGAAATCTAGAAACTAATCAGATAAGTTTATTAATCAAATTGTTTACGGTTAAAAGGCGAATTTAATAATTAATCGAGTATTTCGAGCGATGTCAACCTTGAGTTTGTTTTCAATTTTCATGTGGACGGAAGAAAATCTTCTGATTTCTATGAAGCTATTGTACAACTGAAAAATAAAGAAATGAAAATTATTTTGATTAATATTCTATTAATTATTTTTAGAATAAGTTTGCGTTAAACTCTGCATTGTAAAGTATCTATATATTAATATATAACCCATTGAAAGGGTACCCGTCTGCGTAACGGTATGCCAAAAACGGGCGCTAGAGTCGCCCTATTGATAATTCTAAATTAACAATAAATTATTTTATTTTTAATAGGAATTTATTATTGATACGAATTTATTATTTATACCACAGAATGGTATAAATAATTATTATTTGCCTCGATTAAGCTTGCGCCGCACGTTTACGACATCCCGTGACTCAGTGAACGTCGCGCATTGAGTCACGGGAAATTTGTTGAAAAAATGGCGGATACATTTATAATCGAGGTTTACGAGCGAAGGTAAATAAACAAATTAAACTATTTTAAAGTATTTATAGAATGTTTAATAGGTAGAAATATAGATTCGTATGACGCGATTGGGACGGTAAGATTTACCTTCCGAATGAAGGGGTGGCGACCCCCCTCTGTGGGAACAATAAATGTCTAATGAACCATACCCCTACGCGCGACCCTTCCCGGATTTACAAGTAAAAAGCCTCAACTTTCAAAGGACCTCAAACATTTGTACAAAAAAAGAAAATTGAAGTGAGATTTTGTAATAAGCGTCAAAATATACTTCACTGTTTATTTTGTGTAGTATTTCATTAATTTTTTTTCTAAGAATTAACATAAGATCTGTTTTAAAAAAATTGATAAAACCAATTTAAAAGAATCATTTTTAATGGAATGGGTATAAAAATATAATTAAACTTAGTTATAGAACAGAAGACTAGTGAAACCTCGCGTTTTTTTCTTCCAATAACCGTATTAAATCAGAGTCATAGTCTGATTTAATCTTTTCTTTTTATGATTGAATTCTAAAATTGTGAAGGGTGGGTTAAGGGGCCTTAGAGTTCAGCTTAGGGCTTCAAAATGCTTAAATCCGGCCCCGTGTCCTATACAAAATTACTGGCATTTTAAACTTTAGCGAAATGTTCTAAAATCGACAGCATAAAGCTGGACAATCGGGAAACTACCAATTCTTAAATATTCGGTATTCGGCCGAATAGTGAAAAATAGGCCGAATAGGCCGAATACCGAATAGTAACCGAATATTCGTTACATCACTAATTAATATTACATTTTTGTATGAATATCGGCGCATTCGCTATATAAATTTGTAACGTTCCTTCATTATGTAGCCCGGGGTCACTAACGAAACGTACATTTCAATACCAAAAAAAATTTTGGTTAATCGATCTGGTGTATTCCTTCCTCTTCTACTGGCGTCATTATTGACCATGGCAGGAGGACTAATTGGCACGGTAATAGTAAAAAGAATCTAATGGCGAAAAAACAGGTCGCCGAATGAACCTATCAGAGTATCTGTCGTACCAGATGAAATTCAAGAAGCATCTTCTGAACCGTAAGTAAAACCTAGTGATGATGATGATAATGGAGATGCAATTATTAAACAAATAACTATATCTTTCCCGCAGTTATATCGAAAATATATTCCGCATTTAATCGACAATCTGAAACAAAATCATTATGGGTGAAACGTAAAAAATGAATTAACAGTTAATGGTAAACGTGTTTTAGGGAAGGTTAACTTAATATCGTATTTAATGAGAAATAGAAAAACGCCGTTAGACTCGATTGGTTTTAATGAGTTTTTTTTAGGAATTTCAAAATAAATATATAAATATTCCTAAAGCTCTGAATGTTATAATAGGTTAGTAAAAAATTTGTTTTAAAAATTTAAAATTAATCATTATTCCACTCATTCAGATACCAAAGCTTTCGTGGTTGACTTTAAATAAAATTTGCGAAAATAAAATATATAGATTATTTACTTATCGTAATTCTTATCAATATGTCGACAAATTAAACAATATTGTAAAAGGATATAATAATAGTTTTTACAGAAGTATCGGTATGGCTTCATCTGAAGATAGCCTTTTGCATTAAGGCACAATTTTTGATAGATTATATGTAAGTATATATAAATATGGACTTGTTTCTTGTAAATACAGTCTCGTTTCATAATGAAAATGAGTCCGAATATTAATTTACACGAAAATTGAGCAATGGGACTTAGCCAAGTTATTATTTCAAGAAACTGGTTTCACACTTTACTAATATTTAAAATTAATATAATTAAACAAAAAATGCTTAAAACTGAAGAAAAAACAAAAGAAATGCGTTATTTTTGAAGAGAAAGCTTCAAAGTTTAACTTCCATTGTCTCGCCTTTCTGTGAAATCTGACACCGATGAGTCATTGTATTTACAGCTGGATGACCTTGATAACAGCTGGTGTTGGTTTTCCCGGGACATTCTCATAGAAATCTAAAAAAAAGGGCTGAAAGTAGAGTAAATACTAGCTGGCCGTATATTTTTAAATATTTTTAAAAAATTACGTTTTTTACTGCGATTTCCGACCCCCCGACTTCATTAAACGTATATATAATAAAATCTATTAATCAAAAAAATTAAAAAACTATTGGAAGTAGTTTTTGACATCATAAACTAGCTTTAAATAACTTTATCGATGTAAAACCTATGCACTACTTAAGAACGATGAATAAAATTTGATAAAAAAGTCGCATTGAAAATCAATTAAGAGTTAATCGTGAGTCATTAAAGGTAGATTAAAATCGCGATAAAATTTTTGAAGAAATTTGGAGACTTAAAAAATATCCAAAAATCCAAATTTTCTAAAATATGAGTATTTCTAATTTATTTATACAGATCTATAATGCAAATTGTTTTTTTAATTTTATTACGATTATAGCAAGATCGCAAATTAGACAATTTGCTAATTTAAATACAATTTATTTGTATACATGTTGCCTTCATACAACTAATTAATATGAATTAATCTTACTTATATTTAATCAAGTAAAATTTCATAATTTCAATGTTACTTTTTTGTCCTTTGTGGAAGACCATATTTGCATACCGGGCGTATTGAATGGTACAAACGCTTAATACTGCTGGATAAGCAAGCCAATAGCGTATCCTGTTTCAAGTGAAACGACCCGTGTCATTGGCTTGATTATCTAATTTTATTATAACTGGTTTAACACACCCTCTGTGTCGAGTATAAATATGGACGAATGATTCGTTTTGTTATTGTTCTGCATTTTCAAAATCGACAATTAACATTTTGTTAAGAAAAAATGGACGCTGCAAAGGAAGCTGCAAAGGAAGCTACAAAGGAAACTGCAAAGGAAACTGCAAAGGAAACTGCAAAGGAAACTGCAAAGGAAACTGCAAAGGAAACTGCAAAGGAAACTGCAAAGGAAACTGCAAAGGAAACTGCAAAGGAAACTGCAAAGGAAACTGCAAAGGAAACTGCAAAGGAAACTGCAAAGGAAACTGCAAAGGAAACTGCAAAGGAAACTGCAAAGGAAACTGCAAAGGAAACTGCAAAGGAAACTGCAAAGGAAACTGCAAAGGAAACTGCAAAGGAAACTGCAAAGGAAACTGCAAAGGAAACTGCAAAGGAAACTGCAAAGGAAACTGCAAAGGAAACTGCAAAGGAAACTGCAAAGGAAACTGCAAAGGAAACTGCAAAGGAAACTGCAAAGGAAACTGCAAAGGAAACTGCAAAGGAAACTGCAAAGGAAACTGCAAAGGAAACTGCAAAGGAAACTGCAAAGGAAACTGCAAAGGAAACTGCAAAGGAAACTGCAAAGGAAACTGCAAAGGAAACTGCAAAGGAAACTGCAAAGGAAACTGCAAAGGAAACTGCAAAGGAAACTGCAAAGGAAACTGCAAAGGAAACTGCAAAGGAAACTGCAAAGGAAACTGCAAAGGAAACTGCAAAGGAAACTGCAAAGGAAACTGCAAAGGAAACTGCAAAGGAAACTGCAAAGGAAACTGCAAAGGAAACTGCAAAGGAAACTGCAAAGGAAACTGCAAAGGAAACTGCAAAGGAAACTGCAAAGGAAACTGCAAAGGAAACTGCAAAGGAAACTGCAAAGGAAACTGCAAAGGAAACTGCAAAGGAAACTGCAAAGGAAACTGCAAAGGAAACTGCAAAGGAAACTGCAAAGGAAACTGCAAAGGAAACTGCAAAGGAAACTGCAAAGGAAACTGCAAAGGAAACTGCAAAGGAAACTGCAAAGGAAACTGCAAAGGAAACTGCAAAGGAAACTGCAAAGGAAACTGCAAAGGAAACTGCAAAGGAAACTGCAAAGGAAACTGCAAAGGAAACTGCAAAGGAAACTGCAAAGGAAACTGCAAAGGAAACTGCAAAGGAAACTGCAAAGGAAACTGCAAAGGAAACTGCAAAGGAAACTGCAAAGGAAACTGCAAAGGAAACTGCAAAGGAAACTGCAAAGGAAACTGCAAAGGAAACTGCAAAGGAAACTGCAAAGGAAACTGCAAAGGAAACTGCAAAGGAAACTGCAAAGGAAACTGCAAAGGAAACTGCAAAGGAAACTGCAAAGGAAACTGCAAAGGAAACTGCAAAGGAAACTGCAAAGGAAACTGCAAAGGAAACTGCAAAGAAAGCTGTAAAGCAAGTTTCAGAAAAGTCAGTGGACATCAACATTTTATTTATATTTGATATAAAGGCACATTTAAAAATGAAAAAGTGGACTGAGGTAAGTATGAAATAATTCTATAAATTAAATTTTCAATCATTTTGATATTAAGTCAACATGTTATTTATGTACAGTATACACATCAAATTTTATACATAATTAGATTTACATGAATGAGTATCTGTACGTAATAAATGTTTTTTTTTTCTTTTTTTTCATTCAGATTTTGTGCATCTGCAGTGTCTTGTTAAGCATTCCAACTGCTCTTTTGACTTTGTCTTGGCTGGTTACGCCAGACGATAAAAAGAATAAGTCAAAAGAGCAGTAGACCACGTACATCATAAAATGCTCTTGTTTTATGCTGGTAAGCCGTTCGTATGATGTCAACGATGTGGTTAAAAACAATGTGTTTTAAAATGTGTTTTCTTTCTTACATCTTACATGTTTTTTTTTCATCTTACAGGACTTGATATGGAGCCAACGTCCCAGAGTCTTCATTGATACCTTACGGACAACTGGTCCATGACAGAATAACACGAAGTTTTTTGAGTCAGTTTTTATCAATTTTTAACGATGCAACTTTTTAAAATATTGTATAAAAAAAAATAAAATTTCTAATTTCAGAATAACAAAAAAATTACTGTTTTGGAGAATTATTTTCTTTTCTACTCGGTTTTTACAACAGGAAACAATACCCCCCGGAATATTTTTTATAATAAAAATAAACTTAAATCTTCATATATACAATTTTTTTTCTCAGATAACAAAGATGTTAAAATATAACAAAGATGTTAAACTATCAGCAGTTAAATTTATACAGTATAACTGACTATATAAAAAACATCTAAAATGTATAAAAAGTTTGTTTTCAATAGAAAAATCGTAAACAGCTATTTATTACAGCAGCACATGGCATAAAAAAATGCCTGGACTGTTAATAACTTTACGTGTATATTTGATAATGGATCTTATCTTCTTTCAATAATTTTTACGTGTTTAATGTAAATACTAGTATACAATTTTCATCACAAATAATCGTTTTGTCTTATCTTTTCAATCGTATGTATTGTCATTAGCCTCTAGAGGTCCAGGAATAAAATTCAGAAGCAACTCGAATTTTTTTCATGGGCAATAAAAGTAGCACGAATAATATACTTTTCAACTAATAAAATATTGAGCAGTTTATCTTGCAATTTACTACTATAAACATGAGCTTCATAATCAGGAAAATTAAAATACGCCTCGAGAAGAACCAATGGACGCGTACAGTAAAAGGAAGTTTAAATATTACACTACTCAAGCAACTTTATCTTCATTAAATAAATTTAAAAATTAACAATAAAAACTAAGAAATAAAATGAATTATGTAAAATGTTACTTTTTTCACGACAAAACTTTTAATTTAAGTAAAGTTTCAACGCCTTTGTCACAAACCTTTATTTAATCGCAGCATCGAAAACTAGAAAACAGTATTGTTTAAAACGTGTACAGTATACTGTATAGTCTTGAAAATTTAACAGTAAATGCCCTACCAGTATTGATATCAATATTTACGGGCGCCGCTAGCTGTTTGAACGCCCGTGTGCAATTCTGATTATGACACCCTCTGTTTAACTACGACTACCTACACCGAGCTTGCAAGAAAGGCTCTTTAATGTTGTCTCATAAGAGTGTGAAAAAAAAAGAAATACTTTACAAAGAAAAACTATTTATTATTACTAAGTTATTTTTGTTTACTTAAACGTAAAGCCATATAAATATTTATGTACCAAAATTGAACTCTTCTTGCCTTTATGTTTGCGAAATCTGCTATTAATTTTCTTGTATTCAAGCAGGCTAAGATTTTACGTTCAATTGAAACTATAGCTAAATTACTTAATCTTCGCTGGTGCATTGTTGATCTTAAATAATTTTTTTTTTGTTTTTTTATAATTTTTAACTTTGAAAAGACTTTTCACCAAATGCAACTGTAACCGGCAATGTAAGTAATATTCTTAGAACTATTGCTGTGTTCGGAAATGCTGAAATTAAGTCATTAGAAAAAAGATATTGTAAATAAAAATATAGTAATTGCGCGCCGGATTTTTTTTCCATAAAAAGACATCTTTTATGCTATAAGTAAGGTGAGTATTATGACAATGACTTTAAATATTGCGTGAACGATCGCTCGATTTGCCGCCGATGAACAGATTCTATATTTACTTATTTATCGACAATACTAAAATAAAGAAATAAATTTGTCAGTAAATACGAATTCCTGTAGCTATTTTATATACTTGTAATCAAAGTCATAAAAATGGAGATAATTTAGTTTCTAACTTTTCTATTTTTAAATATATTTAAACAATAACTACACAATAAGAATTTTAATTACTGGTAGGAGAACCAAATAAACGAATAAATCATTTTATTAATTTCAACAGGTATATTTATTTTAAAATTTATCAAAGAAAATTAATGTTATAGCTTATTAATTTATTTATTTTCATTTTACTATAATATATTGCAGACGTTGAATTGCATTATTCTTTTTTGATAGAATATATATTTTTTAATGTTGATCATTTTGCAATAGGAATGTTTTAAAAACAAAACTAAATTAAATAAAATAAGAAATGTGTAATTTAAATGCTTTTGTAAATATTACAAATCGAATCAAAGATAATCATTCTACATTTACTGTAGTTAATATGAGAGAGGAATGTAGAACTGATGGGATAAGGCAATGTAACACAGGCAATCTGAGAAGGATGTCTCACAGGTAGATTTTCTATTGAAAATTTCCCTATTTAAATGTTAGACATGTGACAAAACCCTGGAAAACTTCATACGACCAGACTATTAGTCAGGTTTGAACACATAACAACCTACCGGTGTTTGTCAGCTTTATAAACTTGGCCACCAGTGGGCCCTAATAGGAGAGACGAACACACAATATGATTTAATACTATGTGACAATGAACAAATTTCTTAATTGCTATACAAAATGCAATGTATAAATAAAATATAAATTTTTTGATAATAAAAACTAATAAAATTTTAAAATTTACAGCATAACTAACCTCTGGCATCGGAGAGAGACTTTTTTTATTTCCTTTTCCTTGAGTAGGNCTTTTGTCACAAACCTTTATTTAATCACAGCATCGAAAACTAGAAAACAGTATTGTTTAAAACGTGTACAGTATACTGTATAGTCTTGAAAATTTAACAGTAAATGCCCTACCAGTATTGATATCAATATTTACGGGCGCCGCTAGCTGTTTGAACGCCCGTGTGCAATTCTGATTATGACACCCTCTGTTTAACTACGACTACCTACACCGAGCTTGCAAGAAAGGCTCTTTAATGTTGTCTCATAAGAGTGTGAAAAAAAAAGAAATACTTTACAAAGAAAAACTATTTATTATTACTAAGTTATTTTTGTTTACTTAAACGTAAAGCCATATAAATATTTATGTACCAAAATTGAACTCTTCTTGCCTTTATGTTTGCGAAATCTGCTATTAATTTTCTTGTATTCAAGCAGGCTAAGATTTTACGTTCAATTGAAACTATAGCTAAATTACTTAATCTTCGCTGGTGCATTGTTGATCTTAAATAATTTTTTTTTTGTTTTTTTATAATTTTTAACTTTGAAAAGACTTTTCACCAAATGCAACTGTAACCGGCAATGTAAGTAATATTCTTAGAACTATTGCTGTGTTCGGAAATGCTGAAATTAAGTCATTAGAAAAAAGATATTGTAAATAAAAATATAGTAATTGCGCGCCGGATTTTTTTTCCATAAAAAGACATCTTTTATGCTATAAGTAAGGTGAGTATTATGACAATGACTTTAAATATTGCGTGAACGATCGCTCGATTTGCCGCCGATGAACAGATTCTATATTTACTTATTTATCGACAATACTAAAATAAAGAAATAAATTTGTCAGTGAATACGAATTCCTGTAGCTATTTTATATACTTGTAATCAAAGTCATAAAAATGGAGATAATTTAGTTTCTAACTTTTCTATTTTTAAATATATTTAAACAATAACTACACAATAAGAATTTTAATTACTGGTAGGAGAACCAAATAAACGAATAAATCATTTTATTAATTTCAACAGGTATATTTATTTTAAAATTTATCAAAGAAAATTAATGTTATAGCTTATTAATTTATTTATTTTCATTTTACTATAATATATTGCAGACGTTGAATTGCATTATTCTTTTTTGATAGAATATATATTTTTTAATGTTGATCATTTTGCAATAGGAATGTTTTAAAAACAAAACTAAATTAAATAAAATAAGAAATGTGTAATTTAAATGCTTTTGTAAATATTACAAATTGAATCAAAGATAATCATATAACATTTACAGTAGTTAATATGAGAGAGGAATGTGAAACTGATGGGAGAAGGCAATGTAACACATAGGCAATCTGAAAAGAATGTCTCAAAGGTAGATTTTCTATAGAAAATTCCCCTATTTAAATGTTAGACATGTGACAAAATTCTGGAAAACTCTGTACGACCAGACTATTAGTTAGGCTTGAACCCACAACAAGCTACTGGTGTTTGGTAGCTTGATAAAATTGGCCACCGGTGAGCCCTAATAAGAGAGACTGACACACAATATGATTTAATACTATGTAACAATGAACAAATTTATTAATTGCTATACAAACTGCAATGCATAAATAATATATAAATTTTTTAATAATAAAAACGACTAAAATTTTAAAATTTACAGCATAACTAACCTCTGGCATCAGAGAGATACTTCTTCTATTAGCTTTTCCTTGAATACGAAGATTTTCATTTTCATTTTCTAATTTTTTGTTTGTTTCTTTTAGAATCTCTAGTTCATCTTGCATTTTCACATAAACTTTTTTTGCAACTTTAAGTTCATGTTCTAATGTTTTCATTTTAGTTTTATCTACATCAATAACGGCAGTGGCTTGCATTTCTTTTAATCTGTTTTCTGCTTCGTTCTTTTCTAATTCTGTCTGTTCACATTTTTTCTCCAATTTGCGTAATTTAAACTGTAAAACTCTACAGTTTTTGGATATTGCTTCAATTTCTCTCTTTAAATTTCTGAATTCCGATGCTTAATCCTCTCGAAAATTATCATGTAATTCTTCTAATTCTTTCTTTGATTCACGAACTTCCTTTTTAATTTCTTCATTTTGTTCCATTAAATCCTCACATAATTTTTCGGCTTGATGCAACTTTTCTGTTAAGCCGTTCACTTTTGTTGCTACTTGTTCGGGCGTTTCTCTCTTTTTCAATTCATTTTAAACTTTTTTAACTTCTATTTTTAAGCTTTTATTTTCATCTTTTAATTCTTCGTTATTAGTTTCTAATTCATTAACTTTCGTTCTAAGTTTTAATAACTCTGAAGCAGTTTTCTCTAAAGATCTTTTATCTGCTTCCGAAACCATTTTCCTTTGTAAAATATCCTTCTTTTCTTTTTCGAGTCGAGTACATTTTTCTTCCAAGGATTCGATTTGTTTCTTTTGGGATGCTATGGTCGACTGCAAATCCTCAATGGAATCCTGATATACGAGAGTTGTTTCGGTCGTTTCGGTATTTTCTGTGGCGGCGACACTTTCGGAATCGCCGTCAGTTTTACTCTTAACGGACGTTTCCACATGCAAGATAAATTCAACATCCGGAGACGTATTTTCTACCGTGTTATCACTGAGAACCGACAACTGCTTATCGACTTCATCCGCCGCAATAATTTTAATACGTTTCGCCTTCTGCGCTTTCGTTTCATTTTCTTCGGTCTTCTCGGAAGCCCCGTCGGGTTCCGACCTCTCCAAAATAGCCTCGTCAAAAGACGTGCTATCAGTCACATCGCTTTCTTCACTCTCTTTGTTTACCTTCACCTGACCATCATTTGACGAAGATCGCGACCTGGAACGTCTACCGGTGGAATTAAAAGTCCTTATCGACTGACCCTGTTCCGAACCATCCAGACTATGTCCGGCGGCCTTAAGAATCTCCGACTTCGTTATACTCACCGTTTCGGTCTCACGTCTTCTACGGGGAAGGAATAGGACGACGCTCGGCGATACCTTTTCTTCTTGTTTCTTTCTCGGAGCCGGCGCCTTATCCTTCGCATCCAATTTGTGCTCGCTGAGATCTCTAAAGCACCTACGACATCTAGTCTGTTTAACATTGTGAGGCATAAATCCAGGACACGTAGGACCGCTCATTTTTTTACAATTTAACAAAAAATACAAGAAATTTTTTACAGTTTCAAACCCAGAATATAACCGAGCATCTCCTCTGCAGTTTTAGCAGTCAATATAGTTTAGTAAGCAAGAGAAGGTCATGGTTAGGTCCATAAATAATGGCAGACGAAGAAAACAAAGTGAAATTTATCCTCTTCTCTTACATCCAAACGAACTCAGCTGTTGGCCTCCATGTGTTTCTTCTTCTCCCTTTCTCTGCCTGAGAATATTTAACGCACCATTTTCAAATTTACACCGAGCCAGTACATTTAATATATAAATAGCCTCGAATTAAAGACTAAGTTACTCCCGTTATTTATAGTAACTACGTAGATCTTTCTACGTCTACTGAAGTACTATTCAATTCATAAATTTAACTTCGTATTATACAAAATTATAATATAGTTACAAAAATATAAATAGATAATTCCGAAAAAATATTTATTTTTTTAAACGATTCTCTGTTAAGCTCGTTAAGTCGCAAAAGCAGACGACGTCGTCGTCGTCGTCGTTGGGCTTGAGTTACACAGACTATTGCGCTCCGTCGTGGTGAGAAATGGCGAAAGTAATGTTTTCCTCAGTAATTATAGATTTGCTTGTAAGCGGTGAAAAAGGTGATCATACTTTGCATACAAATCTCGGTGGGCGAGAATTTAAGGCAATCGCTTATCTTGAATATTTTGTGACGTGCGATATTGTTATTGTCTAGAATTTTTTTTCTAACGGGTTCAAATCAATGACAGTTATTTAACCGATGTATCGTCGTATCCTGTTCTGTCAGGCAGAAGGTGCAGCGATCAGTATTTTTTAAGTTACGTTAATAGAGGAAGGAGTTAGTGATGAGGAAATTAGTCCTGGCTCGATGTATCAGGATAGTAGTGTGACGATCCGTATAGTTTATGATTAGGATGTGTTTGCCGGTGGTGAGCAATTGGTAGTCTGTGTGGTCAGGAAAGTTGTACCATTCGTTGTCCATTTGCTGTTTGTTTTCGGTGTTTATAATGCTGATGTAATCCTCCGGAGTAATGTAATGAGTTTTCTTGGTGTCGTACGGCTGACTCTTTGCAAGTTTGTCCGCTTGTTCGTTTATGGTTATCCCTTTATG
Organism: Centruroides sculpturatus; assembly: GCF_000671375.1. Lineage (NCBI taxonomy): Eukaryota > Metazoa > Arthropoda > Arachnida > Scorpiones > Buthidae > Centruroides > Centruroides sculpturatus. Next base: position 202,831 of record NW_019384506.1, read on the forward strand.
GGCTGGGGTCCAGACGAGGAGCGTCTGTAAGTTGTCTTTATTACGTCTGTAATTGAGGCTAATGATGTTGTGGATGATAGAAGGAAACTTATCGTGATGGGCGTTGGTGGTGGTGAGGATAGCTTTGGAGTCCGTGCACAAAGTGATGTTACTATTAGTCTCTGTAGCATGTTGTAATGCGCTGAGGATGGCGAAATCCTCCGCCGTAAAGGTGGTGGTCTCGGGGTGTAGAGTGTAATGAGCTTTGGTGGGAGGATGTCAACCATATTCTTGGTGGGAAGAGTCCCACGTCGCTTGGGGTGCGATGTCGGTAATGATTAGAGTTAAATCGATGGCGGTCCCTGGACCGTTGACATTTATATGCGTGAGTTGGCCATTATTGAGCAGATATAAGTGGAAGTGGTCGATAGGGTCGGCTAAGATACGACCCCGTTTGTCAGTAAAGTGATTACCCAACATCTTGTGGTGGGCGTTGAAATCCTCATCCAGAATGGTGGACTGGTCCGGAAGGTGACGGAAGAGATCGTTAAATACAGTAGTTCAGGCGGAGATTATAGGGGAGAAATAGGCGTTAATAACCTGAATGACTTTTGGTACATAAACTTTAACACTGGGCCATTCAGGATCGCCCTGACCATTTGACAACTGGGAACCTGTGTAAGAGCACGGAATAAAATGGTGAATGTAAGTCGTAAGGCCACTTCCTATAGTGCCGGTGCGGTGGGTATAATAAGCAGTGTACCCCGGAAGGTTTGTGTCGTTATTATGTTAGAACCAAGTTTCTTGGATTAGTATGATTCGATAGTTATCCCATATACGGTCGGAGCTTAATTGTATCATTTTATTACGGAGACTATTGGCGTTCCATTGTAAAATATTTAAGAACGTTGCGAGCGAGTATGGATTGCGGGCTTGTGTGGGGTTATTGATGCTGAATTGTTGCTACTCTTCCCGTTCTTATTCTTGGGCTTTTTGTTGATTTTAATAGAGTTGTCGGCTGAGTGATCGAGTGATATCGCTCGATCGTGGCGTTTTGAGACTGCCATAGCTACTGAGAGATCTTCGACATTGCTCCCAGTCTCGTTGGGTGTCGATTGTGGTTGCGGATTGGAATGTAGTTGCTTCGGCTCCGTTTGCTCGTTGGTAGCGAGTGCTTCATGTCTCGGATCAGAGGGGGTCTCACGTGTAGTCTTGATGTGTTGTTGGATAATACTAGAGGTGGTGTTAACATTTTGTTGAGTAAGAGAAGCGATGAGTTTACTTTCTTCAAGGATTTGTAGTAGCTTGGCGAGAATGTTATTTTGGTTGGTTATGGCTTGTTTTATGGTGATGAGCTGTTCCCACGGGTCGTCGGTTGAGGCACGTTGGATTGCAGCTTGATTGGGCCGATCGTGGGTTTGATTCTGTTGTGTCACTGTGCTGTAGGAACGATTATTGTCAGATGGGGAGTGTATGGCTGCCCGGGCGTCATTGCGCGAACAGTTGTACTGCCGTTTATGTTTCAGTATGGTTTTTTCATATTGAATTCTGGGGCATAGGGGTGAAATGAATGCGTGATCGCAATTGCAGTTTATGCAGCGAGTAACCTATTTATACATTTTTTATTAAATATATTTTAAAATATCGATTATGAGTTTAAGCGAACTTTACCAAAATGAACAAATATAGTTATCGCCAAAGAAACGATGTCACTTCCGTTAACCTGTGGCCGCCAGCGCATGACTTCCGAACACTGTCTGGCAACACTTGACAACAAGAGTAGCTGGCCAAGGTCTACATAATACAAGGATAGCCAGATCCCTATTCTACAATGTTAGCCAGGAATGGCAAGTTAGTGACGTCAGCACGAGTCCTGACGTCAGCACGAGTCCTGACCTCTCTATTTACATAGAGCAGGGTGTGCACGTGTTTAGTTTTCGCTTTTAATATTCGTCCAATTTTGTGATTAAAGAAGTGATTTATTTTAATATTTCTGTAATTGTTTTATTTGACTAAGTTTTTTATAAGGTAAAATGATTTAAATATAAGTCATTAAATATTTAAAGCTATATTTTTATGTTAGGTAAAGAACAAAATGCTGAGTACTAGGTGTGCTGTGTATTGTTGCAATAATAAATTTTTTTTCTCAAATTGGAAGCAACCTGTTTACATCGGGTTTGATCAAAAAATGACAAGAGAAATACTTCTGAAATTAATAGCAGAACTTTATTTACTATGGTATAATGTAGTATCTTGCGTCAGTGACTGTAATTGCAGTAACATAAGTTTATGAAAAGAATTGAATGTGAATATCAATGAAATGTTTATTATGAATCAATTATTATTATCAATCAAACGTATATTACAGATATAAATATGTGGTTCGACATTTTTAATAGCTATGCACCAAAAGGTTCTGTTCCAAGCAAAAATGGATATGGTGTAGACTTGGAATTACAAGAAGAACATTTAAATAATATGATAAAAATAATCTCAACAATGAGTGCAAGTGGAAAAATGTCTTCCAAATTTTCCAGAAAAGAATGATAATCTCAATGAAATCGCTAATTGATCTTTTTCGAGATATGAATTTGACTTTTGATATAAAATACATCTGCACTTACAATTTAAATCAAGATTGTCTGGAAAACTATTTTTTCGAATTAGAAGCCGGGGTCCTAATCAACATCCAAGCCCATTAAATGCTATATATAGGATTAGATTGATTATTTTAGGTAAGAATCCTGGTATTTTAGAGTCAAAAGTAAATATACTACAGATCGAAGACAAGAGAAATATACAGTATTATACCTATAGTTTTAGAGAAAGCACATGTAAAAGTATCAAGTGAAAATACAGACCAATATACTGAATGTAAAACTACTTTTTCTTCAAATAAAATTTCAGGAAACTTTACATGCAATCCAGACTTTAACACAACTTTTGAAGAAACTTCCTACGATGCTCTCGAGTATATAGCAAGATATTTTGCCTATAAATATAAAGAAAAATATCCAAACTTAATTAATTCCACTAACAAAATTAAAAATCATTACAACTGTAGCATTCCGTCATGGGTGCAACATTTATTTTATGGATGGCTTATTAAACCTACTGATGAATGGCTAGCAAAAATTATAGAATGGAATAAATATTTCGAAATATATCACGATAAATCGTATAAAAAAGACCCCGGAGTTGTACAAAATTAGTCAGTAGAAACAGTTTTACCTTTTACTTTAATAAAAGATTTTTGTAAATTAAAAACTATAATAAGAATTAATTATAGAAATCTTAAACAAGAAAACTATAAAATATTGAAAAGAATGCCTTCTGAAAATGGTGATTGTCGAAAAAAAATTAAAATCAAAAATTAAAAGATAATCAGATAATAAAAAATATAGCTCATTAATTTGTTAAATAAATATTAGACAAAAGACTTGTAAGTTTATTGACGTACAGTACACTTATTAGATTCGAAAATTTTACAGTAGTTTACGTTTAGTAGTAATTTAATAATTAATTAAATGATTTAATATTTTATCGTATTTTGTTATTTGAAAGATCTGTCATGTTGAAGTAGAGGGCTTGCTGTGACGTCACATAGATTCAAGGTCACGCTAACAAATATACGGGATCTGGCTAACCTTGTAGTTTAAAGTTTTTGGTAGCTGGCAACGTCAAAAATAAAAAGCGCGCGAAAAGTTTGTTGGATTCGCCCGGGTGTTGCCCGAAATTGTCAGTGACAGTTCTGACCTTTTTAATAAAGTTTTTTTGTTACTGTTCGTGTTTGACTGCTTAATGTTAATTCCAAACACCAGTAGGATCGAATGACAAAGTGGTGATTTGAACGTGATCCAATTAATAAACTACCTGGACTTTGACTGAATTAGATAGCGAACAACTCTGTGTCTATGATGGAACTTTTTTAACAGGACATGCAGGTATGATCAGTTTCTAAATCGTAAATTCAATAAAAAGACTAGGAGTACGTGACTCGTGCTAAACCTTTTCCAAGACTATCCCGCTTTCCTTGTAGCCGCATAGTTAAGCGCCCGGAACGGCAGAACAAAACGAGTTGGGAATCGGACGTGTACATGCAAAAATGCCTATCTTCACTAAAACCAACACTAAATTATTTTTTGTGCAGCTAGACGCGGCTTTTGCCATTAATCGGATTACAAGTGAGAACACTAAGTACACCTATTTAATTAATTGCTTGGACGCGGAGATTTTGTCTAATGTTAGTGACTTGGTATTTGACCGTCCAGCCGAGGCTCCGTTTTCTAAACTTAAAGATCGACTCCTCGAAATTTTCCAGAACTCTGCTGCTAAAAAGGCTAAAATTTTGCTTGAAGATCTGGCGTTAGGGAATCAAAAACCCAGCGCTTTACTCCGTAAAATGAGAGAGCTTTCAGCAAGCAAAATTACCGAAAAATTTCTTAGAAACTTGTGGCTCCAACGTCTCCCTAAAAATATTCAGACCGTTTTGGCTGTTAGCGGTGATGAAATAAACAAGCTAGCCATCCTTGCTGACAAGGTTGCTGAACTTACAGAACCAACCCAACTGGCCAGCATCAACTTAGAAGCCGAAAATCCCGTAATCAAACATCTTGAACTGCAGATTTTAGAACTCACAAAGAAGGTTACAGAACTTAATGTATCGCGTACTGCTCGTCCCCGTTATCGTAGTAGAGAGAAAAACCGACATGACCCGAATTCGAAACACCGCATTAGTTTACGCTCTCGAGAAAAAAGCCTCAGTCGTCAGGGATATTGTTACTACCACAATAAGTTTGGATCAGCTGCTTGGAAATGTCGTTCGCCGTGTTCCTTTGATCGAACTGCTGATCAGAGAAACGACAGCAGCCAGCCAAAGTAACGGCTTGTGGATCCAGCCTGGCTCCTAAATATAGCCGTTTGTTTGTGTATGACAACAAAACTGGCCTAAATTTCTTAATTGATTCTGGAGCAGATTTATCGATCATTCCCAATTGCACTAAGAATCACCTTACAAAGGTTTAATTGTATGCTGCCAACGACTCTAAAATCTCGACGTATGGAAGTAAGGTGCTAAAACTTGATCTCAACTTAAAACGTTTTTTCAGATGGGAATTCACCATAGCTGATGTGCAGAAGCCTATAATCGGTGCAAACTTTTTGGTTAACTTTAGACTTATTCTTGACATCAGAAACAGATTACTTGTTGACCTTCTGACTTCCCTTACTACACGAGGAAGATATTATACAGGACCACCTACTTCAGTCAAAACTATAATCAGCAATTCTCCAATGCAAGATATCCTCAAGGACTTTTCACATCTCACTCGTCCTCGACCGTTTTCAGATAAGGTCAGGCACAATACAGTGCATTATATCGAAACACACTGTCTACCTGTATTTGTTAAACTTCGTAGATTGCACCTGGCTCAACTGCAAGTAGCAAAGCAAGAATTCCAGCACATGATGGAGCTAGGTATATGCAGACCATCAAAGTCAAACTGGGCTTCTCGTCTCCATATGATGCCGAATTGCCATAACGATTGGAGACCTACTGGAGACTATCGTGCCCTGAACAGGATAACTGTTCACGATCACTATCCAGTGCCACACATCCACGATTTTGGTCAAAATCTACACGGAGCCCGAATATTTTTCAAGATCGATTTGCTTAAAGGCTTACACAATATACCAGTTATCCCAGATGATGTGCCAAAGACAGCTATTACGACGCCATTTGTGTTATTTGAATTCGTTTTTCTCCCTTTTGGTCTTTGCAATGCAGCCCAATCATTTCAACGATTCATGCATGAAGTCCTGCAAGGCTTAAACTTCTGCTTTTCATACCTAGATGACATCCTCATCGCTAGCACTTCGTGGGAGGAACATAAGATGCACATGCAGCAAGTGTTTCAACGCCTAGACAAGTACGGTCTGCAAATCAATGCATCCAAGTGTAGTACTTTTGCTGCCTCACATGTATCATTCTTAGGATACATGGTGTCTCCCCACGGCATTATGCCACTTCCGGAACGTGTATCTGCCGTAACTCAACAAAAGCAATTACAAACCCTCAAACAACTGAAAAGGTTCTTAGGCATTTTGAACTTATATCGTAGGTTCATACCCTATGCGGCCCATCACCAAGCTCTTTTGCACGACCACTTAAAGTAGCAAAGAAAAACGATCAACGTGAGATTAAATAAACTGACAATTCGATTTAGGCATTTGAGTCATGTAAATCACAATTAGCAGAAGCCACCTTACTACACCATCCTTCACCAAGTGCTACCCTTGCACTTCACGTCGATGCATCTGATTCTGCTGTTGGCGCTGTCCTTTATCAAGTTACAGCAAAAGGTTTCCAGCCACTGGCGTTTTTTTCTCGCAAGCTGAGTAACTCTCAGCGTCAGTATTCTGCATACGACCGAGAACTTCTGGCTGTGCATTTGGCTGTGAAACATTTTCGGTTTATGCTGGAAGCACGACAGTTCATCATTTACACGAACAATAAATCATTAACGTTTGCCTTCCAGCAACGACACGACAAGTGTACACCTCGTCAGTTGAGACATCTCGACTTAATAGGACAATTCTCGACAGACATCAAAAACATAAAGGGAATCGATAATGTTTTAGCTGACGCTCTCTTCCGTATTGCTTCAATCAGTAGCCCATCTATAGATTATAGCAAAATTGCAAAAGACAAACAGTAAGATCTTGAGCTTCAGTCTGTCCTGACTTCAAGTTACTCATCACTTGTACTTAAGAAGTTTAAACTTCCTCATAGTGATGTCGAAATTTACTGTGATGTATCGACAGATCGCATTCGTCCATACATTCCGCCTAGTTATCAATCAAAAAATCAATCAGTCATTTATTTAGAGGTACAAAAGTACATAACCTGATTCTGCTTGATGCATTATCAAAAATATATATAATAGTACAAGAACAAATTATAATTGAACATAAGATAACAAACAGTATAAAATACAATTAAAAACAAAGTAGTATTGTTCACATATGATATCAAATATATAGGTTAAAGTAAAATAAAAATATATTAAACCGTTAAACTAGATATGATAAATTGAACTTAACAACTAAGGTCGAGCAGATGTCTGCTGTACAATTGAACTCTTGTATTACAATACAGTTTATTAAGAAGATGTTATCCTTAATAAGAAGTTCATGTAAATGCAATAACAATGCTCAAGTAATCAATTAATTTGCTGCAAGCAATCTATAGTTAATTATTGCAGCAAAATGCAGCAAACTCTGTCGTAGTTCCGAATGTTGAACTTTAGCTGAATAGTAGAGTTGCTATATATTCTGTCGAAAACTCTATATATTTCATATGTTTTGTTGAAATACGCTCCTCTTCCTGAAACACCGTGTTTCCTGAAAAAAGCATATGAAAGCAGCACATGTATGCTTCAGTACAAAACACAGACATATCGCATAAATTTTGTAAAATAGCACTTTCAAAGCTCATCTCTGTCGAAACATAACTTTAAGATAAAACTAATAATAAAACATATAAAAATGCTTACCTAACAATTTTCATAATAAAACTATTTAGCAAACATATATATTCTCCATTGATCCTGCCATTGTTCGAAGAACCATTAGAAGGCTTCTTTTGGAATATTCAGAAGTTTGATCATCACATTCAATTTTATATTATTCGTGGTTGTGAAACATGTTCTCTTACTAGTTTCTATGTGCAATTTGTGAATAGTTATAAGATGCAGTTTAGCATTAATAGTGCAATGAGTGGCAGGTATAATAAGTTCTGCATCACTACAATACACTGAGACACTCATCACCTGTTCTGTAGCAATTTCTTGCTAACAAAAAAACTCCTGTAATTGCCCAACGTTCATACTAACCAGATCTCCTTTTCGAGTTATTTTCGAATTTTTCCTATGCTGAAAGTATGACTCAACGAAGCATATTTTGCAACTATGGAAGACATGAAATCAATTGTGACATTCAAAACTCTTAAATATTTCAAAAGAAGTCTACCAGTAGTGCTTCCAGCAGTAGGTATAATCGATAGAGCAAGTGTGTATTTGCTGAAGATCCTACTTTCAATTAGCAAAAAATATAATTATAAAGGACTGAAATAATAAAATTCAATATTAATTTTTTATATTTCTATTACAGGTTTTTGTAAAAATTGCTTGCTGTTGTCCACAAGCATTAGAAAAAGTAATTGAAATGCAGTATTTAGAACAGTTAACATCAGAAATATATAAAGATGACATGTTGCTGTTGCTGAACTGCATAGAATTGTTGACTAATTTAGTGCTGGTTAATCATGGACTCGTATGTTTGGAACAGTATAGCCTCTTGGATAAATTACAAAAGTTGATAACAAGGTATCTTAAACATTTTTAAAGTTCTTTTATACTCCTAGGTTAATCTTAATTTAAGTGATTTAGAGTTCTACAAACGTAAATAATTCTATTATATCAAAACAGTTATTAGTATGCAAATAAATATTTATTTTTGCTATTAAATACTATAAATAAAAGTAAATAAAAATGTCCCACATGCCTAGAAGGGTATAAACAAAAGGATGATTATTTTGATAAAATATCATAGGTTTAACACTAATTTTCTGGCAGCTAATTGATAACCTAGTACCTGTAAAAAGTATAAAAGGCATTTAACATTTATGTAACTTATATTTGTTTGCTTGGTGGTTTTTAGAAATTGCATTATTGGTAAATCGATTTATCAGTTTAATAATAATCAGTTTAAAATGCACTGGTAAATATACCAGCAATTTGATCATTTTTACCAGTAAACTCTGTAGAAATAAGTAAACATGTAATAATGTTTTCTAGCTAAATATTTATTTGTATACATTTTCTAATATATTTGTATTTTTATATATAAAAAACATATAAGCGTCGAATAGTTTTATTTAAATTGTAAAAGTAGCTTGTCATTTATCTTTTAAATTATTACTTTACAGTTTTGTACAAAACTTGATTCAACAAGGCTCTGCAGCTAAGCATGTTGGAACATTGGTAATTAATTTATACCGAATGCAAAAGAATACTGTTTACCAATGTAGTAAGCTTGTGTAAATGACATGTTGGAGTTTTCCCACTTTTATTAGTGTGTTAGTCACTTTATTGTTTACATTTGTAAAATTCAGTTATTGGTTTTTTGTGTGCATTAGTGTGTGTACACATTATTAGAAAAAAATTTGTTCATAGTTTTCATTAAAAAAAAATTGTTTATGTTTTAGAAATTTACAGGTGCAATATTTAAAAATTTTATATAATTTTTACACTTATAGTTCATGATTTGTTTTATATTTACCTGTTTAAATGGTTGTGCTAGATAGTAACTTTGCTTTGAAGCATACACAATGAGCCTGGAACAGATTATTCTAAACACGTATATTTCAATATGTTATAACAAGGTTTTAAAATCAATTACATTCATTCTACATTCCACTGTAGTTGTGTATCTCCACTTACCAGTATTTTGAAAATAAAAAAGGTTGAAGTAAAGCATAGACAAATTTAATTATAGTAACAATAAAGACATAAATCTGTAAAAATTATTTTCATTGTTATACTAACCTACATGTATTAGGGAACATTTTCTATGATAGTTGCATTTATGGTTTTTTCTTTTATACTCTCAACATGCTGTGGGCACCAAAATGGTTTTTGTTCATGCCTGTCAAGTATCCAGCCTGGTTTATATTGGGTCAGCTGGATGACGAGGAATGGGGCATTACATTTATGGGGGGCCCCATCTACTCTTTCCATTATGTGGACCCTAGATAAAAAGGCCCACAGGATAAAAAGTTTAAAAAAAAAACAAAGAAATATTTTTGGAAGGTTTGTTTTAAATATGTCAGCTTGCTCCTCCCTATTGTGTGCCTAATGGGTAATTAAAAAAACCTTCTTAGTTGTTCACAGGGGCAAAAAGAGTAAAAAGAACAAAGCTTCATCTGTAATTATATACTAAAGTTGAACTGATATCAATACACTTGAATTAAGTTAGTTTCAATTGCATTTTTATTTTAAACTTGTTTTTCAATTCTCAGTATTAAACTCAATTTATATAATTTATAATGAACTGTTTGCAAGAATTTTGGTTTTTTTTTTGTTGTTGAATTAATGTAATCAGTCTTGGTATCATGTTTTCAATAAAAATTTATCAAATGTAACATTGAGTGATATTTTAATTTAGTATTTATGAAATCTACATTAATTTTCTTGTGTTCAATGCATTGATTTCTATAATCATTTCTCAACTGTCATGTTTATGTATGATTTGACGATTTTATTTGTTCTTTACTTCATAAAAATGTTAACAATTATGTGGAGGTGTGCAGATGTTATATAATATGACTAGGAGGCCTGTACTTTTTTAAAAACTCTGCAATTGTGTCGTGACTGTTCGCACATGACAAAGGATTTAGTAAAAAACTTGTACATTCAGCATGATGAGGTACTTCTGTATTAACTCTAGTATTTTTTGAATTGCCCTGTACTTAATGTTTGTTATATTTAATGATATTTATACAAAGTTATATTTAATAGTATAGAAAACAATACTGAATTCTTAACATATAGTTAAATATCTTCTAACATATCTGCTGTTTATATGAATTTTTGATCTCTTATTATGTTCTAATTTATGTAAAATTTTGAAAACATTTTACAGGTTTGCCTAAATTTTTTGGCATTCTTGGACACTCCCAACCAAATAAGCTTTTTAAAAAACTTCCAAAAGGTGGTAAATATTATTTTTAACTTGTGTGACAGTAATGATTTTGTCCTGAAGAGCCATGCGGTTCGAACGCTGGGTTTTATCAGGCAACGTCCGACGGGAAGAGATATTTAGCACAAGAAGGTCATTACTCTTTTTTCACTTCAATTTTTGTCATATGATTTTAATAAAAGATTTATATATATTATAACTGAATAGTTTTTGAGTTTAAATAAATAAAGTTGTCATTCTTTATAGGGACAAAGATGGAAAAATATCTTTAATGTGTTGGTGATTTAATAAAAGGAGGTTCAAATGAAGTAAAAGTTGATGGCTTGGCTACTATGTTTGATCTAATTCAGATTATGGTAAGTTATTTGTACTATATTTTCTTTATTATTTATCATTGTAAGTATGAAGTATTGCAAATCTTGCATTCCTATTATTACAAATTACAGATTGATACCCAGGGATGGTCAGTGATTAGGGGCTAGAGGGATCAAATCCCACTTATAATTATATCAAATTACTTGCTGATAAAAAGCATACGTTTATTGGATATAAACATTTTAAAGTAATATTCAAACATTAATCTCACAATTAGAGAATATTCAGCTGGGGATGACCATGCAATAAAGTTATACAGGCTTATCACTGTGCATAAGATTGTGCATCCTATCTACACAACTTTGTCACTGGCAATACAAGTCAGTCATGTAATCTTTCATCTTTTACCCATGAAATTTGACAACTAATGGATATGCCACTTGTAATATCTATAATTGTGATTTGCTGTATACCATTTGATGTGTTAGTTTTTTGCATTAATTAATCAACTGATTAGAGTGTGGCTTAAAATTATATTTTAAAATATTAAAATTGATAAAAATCTTAAAATATATATAGTAGGCAGCTTTTGATAGTAATTGAAGTATTATATTGTTTCATACCGTGTGTAGCAAGTGGGGATAAGTACTTCTAAAATATTACTGCCAAAACATTTAAAACAATCACTAAAGTTTGTAAATTTTTTTATATAAGGTTACAATTCATATTATTTTTCTATAAATATGTATTCTAATTAAAAGGTTTTTACATACAAGGTCTGTTCAGAAAATTCCTGAACTTTTTAAATAAAATATTTCTTGTTTAACTTACTTGTTAGAAGTTGTTTGGCCTTATCACATTTAAAGTACTTCGCTTTGTTGCATGTGCACTGCTTCCAGCAATGTCTTTCTAGGGATGAAAGANAATACAAGTCAGTCATGTAATCTTTCATCTTTTACCCATGAAATTTGACAACTAATGGATATGCCACTTGTAATATCTATAATTGTGATTTGCTGTATACCATTTGATGTGTTAGTTTTTTGCATTAATTAATCAACTGATTAGAGTGTGGCTTAAAATTATATTTTAAAATATTAAAATTGAGTTGTGTAATCTTTCATCTTCCACCCATGAAATTTGACAACTAATGGATATGCCACTTGTAATGGCTATAATTGCGATTTGCTGTATACCCTGTGATGTGTTAGTTCCTTGCATTAATTAATCAACTGATTAGAGTGTAGCTTAAAATTATATTTTAAAATATTAAAACTAATAAAAATCTTAAAATATATATAGTAGGCAGCCTTTGATAGTAATTGAAGTATGATATTGTTTCAAATGTTATTTTTTGTCCTTTGTGGAATTTTCAATCATTTTGATATCAAGTCAACATATTACCTATGTACAGTACACACATCGAATTTTATAAATGACTAGCTTACCCGTCGCGCATTGCTGCGATCTCAGAAGAAAGGAAATTCAAGCAAACTCGTTACGATAAAATTCAATTTACACTTTATCGTTTTTATTGAAACTTATTATTATTATTATTAATTTTCATCGGAAAACATTTCAAAGTGTCGTTTCAATTCTATTTATTTATTGCAGTGCTTGTGGATACACGATATTTTTGTTTTTCCGTCTGGTACGTACACGAATAAATCGGAAGGTTTTCCGACGCTTGAGCTTGCCACATACAGTTGTACATGCGAGAAGCACGGATTCTCCAAATTTACCCACACACTTGCAGAGATTGTCAGAAGTGCGATATTTCCCATTTTTATATATTTTTTAAAATCCTTTACAATTTTAATTATTTAATTGCTCCTTCCTCTCTTCCATGGCATGTTGTGAAATTTCTGATAGTTGGATAATAAACCGTTTTATTGTAATTTGTCTTTTTAAATTATTTTGAGTCGATATTAANTGGAACTATTGGAACTGATCCAACTACAAAACTATTCTGACAGAGTGGTTTCTCGGAACTGCTTAGTCTGTTGGATTAGATGGTTCTGCGGTATCATTATGTTCTGTCAAAATTGCTGTTTGACTCGATGGTTTCTCAACGGTTATATATATCTATACATATATAGATAATAGAATATTTCTCTCTCTGTGTGTTCTTAGCTTTTCGGTTTATCTTCACCAAATTTTTCTTGCTTATTCTGTGAGATAAATATAGACTTCCATTAAATCTGAATGTCTCGCTGTTTTCTCAATTTGATCTTTTCGACATTTTGTGATAGCCATAACAATGGTAGGCTAAAATAACCGAACTTGTAACATAGTTTCCATTTTAACTTTTATGCTTTTTATATTTTGGCCAGGCAATGTCGTACATATCTGCTAGTTTACTAATAAAAGCAAATAATTAAGAACTTTAATAAGAGTATAAACTTTTAAAATATCTTTATAAATTTAAAATATTTGGAACTAATTTCATTATTCTGTAGAAACTGTGGAAAGTTTTATTGTCAAATCCAGATAATGAATTCACTGTTCCATTAAAAGTTGTATTCATAGAAGCATTAAATGAAGAATATGTTGGTAGTTCTAGAACTGGAACAGTTCATGTGGAACTGTTCTTTCCTTATTAGTAATTTTGAGTCTAAATCGATTCCAACCAGAACTATCCGCCTCTTATTCTGAAACATTCAAAATTAGAATCATTGGAAGTAGAAGCTACTACTGCATATTTGTCTTTTATCGGATACATATTCGAATTTTGAAAAAACTTGATGAGATATGATTTCATTGTTCTAGATTTATTAAATTATAGCTTCGTTTATTACACAGCTATCTGTTAGTGATAAAACGACTATTATATGTAATGGAAAACTACAGAATTTGCATATGACTTGTTTTGCTCATATTCTACAAAATTGTACTTATTATTCAATGTTAGCATTAAATTATACGAAAAATTTTGAAATTATTATTTTTTGTCTGATTTGTTATCGATTATATACAAATTCTACATAGCGATGATCATTGGATTTGCTAATATTACAATTTATTATTGCTCTCTTATTAACTTACACAAAACTTGTTGGTACATACAATTCTGTAAATTACATAAAATATTTTTACTGAAAGTATTCTTACTGAAATACTATTCTCATATTAATACTGACAATTCTGAACTTTCCAAGAGAACAGCAGCAATCGAATAGAGTCGAGTGCAGCGTATATGTAATTGTTTTTGCTGTCTCTTTAGTATTCGGTGTCAAACCCAATGTAATTCGATAAGATCATACATAAATACATTTACATTTCTTAAAAATATTTAATTTGTCTAAATTAGAACATCTCTCACAGATACCATTTATAGGTGTTGTTGGAAAAATTAAATTCTTGCTACTTTCTCTAAATAATAATTTTAAATATAGTTAAAAAATTATTTTCAAATACGTCTTTCCATTTATTTCTTTGCTGTGGAGAAGCTGCATGCAACATTTTCGTCTTATGGCCTTCCACACACAAATTCTTTGTAGACGAAGGAACTAATGTAACCATTTATAAAGCATGAAGTGAAAAAAACCAGTGATATCTCCAAAAACATGCCTGTAAACCTTACATGTACAGAAACTGCAGTCAAGCATGCGTATATCAATCATTTTTCAATTATTACAGTTTTATCTTATATGTACACGAAACACAATACAGTGAAACCTTCATTCAGTGACTACGTTTTACAGCCATAGTTATTTTACTATGGAAAGACATGATATAGAGACATCAAATAATCATTCTGACATCAATAGCAGCAATAGTGGTGTCAAGAATTTTCATTATATACAGTTTTGGTATCGGTGTCAATGCCATTTTTAATAAAACAATATTTTGGTTTTCAAATGCATACTTGGTTGTGCATTACAGATTTATTTCATTACTAATTTTAACAAAGTTTATTTAATTATAAACAGTTTGAAAGAATTATCATCATATTATATACACTTTAAAGCAAGAGTGAAAGGAATTGTTATCTAAAAAGTTTCAATTAAATTGGAAAATGTAAGAGAATAGCACCCTTTAATGGTAAAAAGCTTTGGTATTATCGTGTTACCGAATTCATTACACATGCTATTATTATTTATAGATAAAATGAAGCAAACTTTAATGTTGTACAACTGTAACAGTGCAGAGAAGGATTAATAATATCAATCTAAGGTGTGATTTATATATCATCATTGTCATCATCTAAATAATTAACTTCATTAACTCTAAATTTTAGAAAAAATTAACTTTTCTAATATATGTAGATTGCCAAACATATTTCCAAATTACTTCTTAGGCTGAAACTAGGGTAACTTAGCAATTAGAAATAAAATAATTTGGCTCTGGATAGGATATTTGTTACTGTCTAGTGATAAATTTAATAATTTGAAATAAATTTAATTTTTTACTTTAATTTAGAAGTTAAATTGTTAAGTTTATTAGTTTTATTTACACTGTGGGTTTCGCGTTGTTGTTGCTTTTATCTTTCGTAGCTGTGAGTGGAAGAAACGAACGAGACGAGATCGTAACAAAAATTAAATTTTTATTTTTTTCGCGTACTTGGTACAGCACATGTCTGACGACGCGGTTAACAAAGACAAACTGGTTTTCGACAGTCTTTGTCGAATTAATCGGCGAATAGGCGTCGTCCCGTGTTATATATTTAAATTTTGATGTAAATAAAAGTATACTGGAGGCAATCTAAATTAATTTATCTCAGCATTAATACAACATTTCATTGTCTATTATGATTTTCACATTATAGTTTTTGTATTAAATTTATTTATTATTTAACAAGAAATTTACACTTGAAATTATAAAACTGTAAATTTAACTGATTGAGGTTGTAACTTTTTTTTTATTTCAATAAATAAATTATAACATTAAATTAAGAAAAAATGATTAAAGGAATTTACTAATTTTTCATACTTTTATGTATTAAAATGGTTCAAATTTATTTTATGTAGATTTAAGGCACAATTTTTGATAAATTATATGTAAGCATATATAAATATGGAGTTGTTTCTTGTGAATACAGTTTCGTTTCATTATGAAAATGAGTCCGAATATTAATTTACACGAAAATTGAGCTGTGGGACTTAGCCAAGTTATTATTTCAGGAAAATGGTTTAACATTTTAGCAATTTTTAATATTAATATAATTAAACATAAAAAATACTTAAAACTGAAAAAAACAAAAGAAATGCGTTAATTTTGAAGAGAAAGCTTCAAAGTTTAATACTGGCTAACTGGGGCTTAATACTGCTGGATAACCAAACCAATAGCGTGTCCTGTTTCAAATGAAACGACCCGTGTCGTTGGCTTATTATCCAGCTTTATTATAACTGGTTTAACACACCCTCTGTGTCGAGTATAAATATGGACGAATGATTCGTTTTGTTATTGTTCTATATTTTCAAAATCGACAATTAGCATTTTGTTAAGAGAGAAATGGAAGCTGTAAAGAAAGCTGTAAAGCGAGTTTCAGAGAAGTCAGTCGACATTAACATTTTAATAACGTTTGATATTAAGGCACACTTAAAAATGAAAAAGTGAACTGACGTAAGTATGAAATAATTCTATAAATTGGAATTTTCATTCATTTTGATATCAAGTCAACATATTATTTATGTACAGTACACACATCAAATTTTATAAATGATTAGATTTACATGAATGAGTATCTGTACGTATTAAATGTTTTTTTTTCTTTTTTTTCGTTCAGATTTTGTGCATCTGCAGTGTTTTGTTAAGCATTCCAACCGCTCTTTTGACTTTGTATTGGCTGGGAATACCAGACGACAAAAAGAATGAGTCAAAAGAGCAATAGACCACGTACATAATAAGATGCTCTCGTTTCATGCTGGTAAGCCATTCGTATGATGTCAACGATACTTCTGGTGTGGTTAAAAACAATGTGTTTTAAAACGTTTTCTTCTTCTTTTTTTCATCCTACAGGACTTGATATTAAAAACTGTAGAACCTGGCTCCATATCTTCAAAGGAAGAATGACGAAAGACGCATACAACGTCCCAGATTATTCATTGATGATAATGTTCGTTACTCTGACATGGAACAGTTGTCCTGATCAATGATATTTTGAGTCACTGTTTTTATAAATTTTTAACGATGCAACTTTTTAAACTATTGTATAACAAAAAATAAAATTTCTAATTCGAGAATAACAAAAAAATCTTATTTTTGTTATACAATATTTTAAAAGGTTGCATGGTTAAAAATTTATAAAAACAGTGACTCAAAAGATTACTGATCAGGACAACTGTTCCATGTCAGAGTAACGAACGTTATCATCAATGAGAATTCTGGGACGTTGTATGCGTCATTCTTCATTCTTCATTTGAAGATATGAAGCCAGGTTCTACAGTTTTCAATATCAAGTCCTGTAAAATGAAATAAAAAGAAGAAAAAAAACATTTTCAGACACATTGCTTTTAACCACACCAAAAGTATCGTTGACACCATACGAATGGCATATTAGCATGAAACGAGAGCAACTTATTATGTACATAGTAAGTTGCCATTGCTATTCCTATTGCTATTTCGACTGTCATTTTTTTTTATCATTTTCATCATTTTCATCAGTGTTTTTGTCTGGTATCCCCAGCCAAGACACGAGCGTCAAAAAAGCAATAGGAATACCCAATAAACAACTGATGAATTTATTTGTTTTTTTCCAATTAACTTTTATCTAAAATTTAGTCATATATTTTAGTNTTATACAATATTTTAAAAGGTTGCATCGTTAAAAATTTATAAAAACAGTGACTCAAAAGATTACTGATCAGGACAACTGTTCCATGTCAGAGTAAAGAACGTTATCATCAATGAGAATTCTGGGACGTTTTATGCGTCATTCTTCATTCTTCATTTGAAGATATGAAGCCAGGTTCTACAGTTTTCAATATCAAGTCCTGTAAAATGAAATATAAAGAAGAAAAAAACATTTTCAGACACATTGCTTTTAACCACACCAAAAGTATCGTTGACACCATACGAATGGCATACCAGCATGAAACGAGAGCAACTTATTATGTACATAGTAAGTTGCCATTGCTATTCCTATTGCTATTTCGACTGTCATCTTTTTTATCATTTTCATCATTTTCATCAGTGTTTTTGTCTGGTATCCCCAGCCAAGACACGAGCGTCAAAAAAGCAATAGGAATACCCAATAAACAACTGATGAATTTATTTGTTTTTTTCCAATTAACTTTTATCTAAAATTTAGTCATATATTTTAGTGTTTTACACAATTTGCTTACTCTGATAATTCTTATTTTTAAGACATGGCAGTTAAATCTTGACAGTTCTCAAGAATTTGGTATAAAATCTCTTTGCTCTTTAAATAAAGAATTAGGAAAAAAAATGTAAGCTAGATTATTTATAGACCATAAATGCTTTTAAGCTTCAGACATGTATAAGCATAAATATACATATACATACGTAGATACATAAATACATATAGGGGCAGTCAAAACGTTTATGGATCGTGGGATAGAACTAATGGTAGGACATGTGGAAATGCTTACCTAATGATTTTCAAAGTAGAACTATTTAGCACACATATATATTCTCCATTGATCCTGCCATTGTTGGAAGAACCATTGGAAGGCTTCTTTTGGAATATTCAGAAGTTTGACCATCAAATTTGATTTGATATCCTTCGTGGTTGTGAAACATGTTTTCTTACTAGTTTCAATGTGCAATTTGTGCATTGTTTTAAGATGCAGTTTGGAATTAATAGTGCAATGAGTGGCAGACAGAATGGTTTCTGCATCACAATAATACACTGAGACACTCATCACCTGTTCTGTAGCAATTCCTTGCTGACAAAAAAAACTCCTGTCATTGCCCAACTTTTATACTAACCAGATCTTTTATTTGAGTTATTTTTGGGTGTTCCCTATGCTGAAAGTAGGACTCAAGGAGGCATATTTTGCAACTATGGAGGACATCAAATTGATTGTGACATCTAAACTCTTAAATATCCCAAAAAAAGTCTTCCAGTGGTACTTCCAGCAGTGGTAGGATCGATGGAGCAATTCATTAGCAAAAAATATAATTAAAAAGTACTGAAATAATAAAATTCAATATTAATTTTTAATTTTTTTATTACAGGTTGTTGTAAAAATTGCTTGTTTTTCTCCACAAGCATTAGAGAAAGTGATTGAAATGCAGTATTTAGAACAGTTAACATCAGAAATATATAAAAATGAGATGTTGCTGTTGCTGAACTGCGTAGAATTGTTGACTAATTTAGTGCTGGTTGATCATGGACTCGTATGTTTGGAACAGTATGGCCTCTTGAATAAATTACAAGAGTTGTTAACAAGGTATCTTGAACATTCTGGAGGTTTTCTTATACTTCCACGTTAAAGGTCAAATTTGGCACTTTAACTTTAGACGCGTAGCTGAGCTCTTCTACACCGAGGTTATAAATATTACACAATCGAATGAGAATTCATTAACGATTATACTCATTCACTATTAACTACAAATTAGATTTGTGACTGAAAATGTGTTAAGTTTTTATTTGTAAATGATAAATTGAATTCTGTTTATATTTTAAGATTGACATTTATTCAACGGAAACTTTTTCATTTTCTTTTGTTCGAAAATTAAATTTAAATACTAATAATTTATATATTCGTTGTTGCAGGAACAGGAAAAAACAGATACAGAAGTGGTCAGAGCATCCGAAATTCTCATCGACATGAGAAAGAAAAGATTGGAGATGATAAAGAAACAAAAGAAGTCGACTGATTCCGATACTCCGCCAACATTACAATAACCTACGAATGCTGAATATTCATTCATATTCTATACAATTTTTAAAAATTTTAACGAGAGATTCTTCTAAATTCGACATTTAAGACTAATTGAACCTAATGATTTTTGCAATATTTTGTCAAAACTTCGTAAGCGAAAATAATTCTACAAAATACTGTATAAATCTTATTTTCATTGAAAATTTATTGCAATTAAAATACTTATTTTTGTTTAAGAATAATTTCTTCACGTCATTTGTGTTTTAATTATAACAATTTGAATATTATCGTATTGATCTTGCCTGATGAAGAATGCCAATATATCCATACGTCAGTATGAAATAATACACGTTAATTTTGTAATAGTGCGTTCGATTAAATATTTGGAATGGGAGTCGTAAATAACTTTAAAACACGCTATTTGTGGTAACATATAGAGCAATAAAACTAAATCTCACCTAAAGTGGACAGAAACAGTAGATGTTACGCCTTTATATTAAAATATTACAGTTTATTTATATTCTGAGTAAATACTCTAATGTGATGTTCGTGCTGTCTTTCTTTAGTAATACACACTTTAATATTGTTTATTCTCGAACTAAGTTTAAAATACGCAATTTGCCAAAATATTTAAAAATGAACTAAATAAAGTCACCGAGTCACTATGATATAAGTGCGATGAGCGGTCAGAAATCAATAAAAAGTCAATTTTAAAGCTAATATTTAGATAAAACAATTTGTCTATACTTTCCGATAAAATATGGAACGAATAAAACTAAAATTTTATCCGGATTGGATAAAAACTTTAGGAGTCACAAGGAATTCACACACACCTACGACGTTTTTTATATTATTAATACTCCGGGCTTTAAGTTTTTATATTGTCTATAACAAGGAGAGCTTGGACAATTTATGCGAAAAAATAAATATTCCGTATAAGAAACGTAATTCAGAATTTTTAATACATAAGCTTATTTGATATTGTAACACGTATGTACAATAATAGGCATTTCAAAATGAAGAAAATAACAATTTAATACACAATGTTTCATTTAAAAATTACTAAATTTCCTTCAGTTAAATCATTATATTCATTTAATTTTTTATAAGATGGTAATCATTAATGAAATATCACAATTTATAAATTCTATGCCAGAAAATTAAAAAGAAAGGTTAGGGAAATGAAGATTTATTATAATTACAGTTACGAAATTATATGTTTTTTTCATGCAACTTTTATGACATTTCTTGTATGAATGGTATTTAATTTAAATTATAATTTTACAATGTAAATGAATTCTCGGACGTTCATTCGCACGTAATGATAACTTCGCATCATACTAGTAAAATTTTCCTAAGCAGTGATTATGTAAATATAAACAGCTGGAACCTGGTGGAGGTGGAATTATATTTTTATTTTGCGAGTAGCAAAATAATAATTTCATGTACGGACCGTCGTAGATTTGACGTTCGTCACAATAACTGTTTCTTCAAAATTTCGTTAGCCATTTGCCGGCGAGAATAAGGCATATAATTTTGTGTGAAACTAATTCTTGCATCTCTTGTTATATACTCCGCATATTTGAATGGAAACATTCCACAATCGCTTTTATTCATTTGATGTGCTTTTTCTTCAGCCGAAAACGGAGAGAAATTCAAAAAATCGTAATGCCCAAACAAAGATTTCAAACTTAGCACTTTTAATGTACAAAAACATGAAATTTCGAAACAGTAAAACTTAACGCCTTATTTCAGGAAGGTCTTCTAATGCATTTCGTAATTTCATTCGTCTCTATTTACCCTTTAATTATCCACACAACATTTCAATATCGATACACAAAAATTAGTTTTTTTAATCATCCAAAACTGATAAAACGCCGAAAGTGTTGGTTTTGTTGTTTTCTGTCGAGATGCATCCACTTTTTTTCTCGTAGCCTACTTACACTAACGTTGACAAAATAAAATAAAATCCACTTAACATCTGTAAAATAAAAAAGTCTTTTATTCGAGCCAGTGTTTATAATTACAAGAACACAGAATGTGAAATGCAGATGTTAGAACTGAACTTTGAAATTGCAAAAATCATGTTTACATAAGTTTTTATACTTGCAATTTATATACTGGAAAAAATCTTAATATGTGTCTAACGCATCGCACACATGGTCAGTGAGAAACTAAATTCGGGTTTAACGAAATACACCAGAGAAAAGTACTCACTCTTATGGCAAAGTTTTTCTTGATGAAGAAGAATCTTCCAACAGAAATACCGATCGAAATCTTTCCGAATCTCTTCATGAAATCTAGAAACTAATCAAATGAGTTTATTAAACAAAATAGATTACAATTAATTAATTATTAAATTCGCCTTTTAAGTATTTTGAGCGGTGTCAACCTCAAGTTTGCTTTCAATTTTCATGTGGACGGAAGAAAATCATCTGATTTTTATGAAGATATTGTACAACTGAAAACAAAAGCTTTGAAAATTAATTTAATATTTCGAGCGATGTCAACCTTGAGTTTGCTTTCGAATAAGTACAGGTTAAGCTCTTCGTTGTAAAGTATATTACAGGAGCGATTGAAAACAATATTTATTGCGATTCAACTTGTGATTGGAAAACTGAATATATCAAATGCTACACATATAATAATCATGGTATTAAGGTATATAATAAGTGAAATTAATGAAAGTGCTTCGAAGTATTTGTTTAAAGAGGTTTCTTCTTCGTAATCGCTTCTCTTGTATTTGAAGTACAGTATTCTTTTTTTTAAATGTGCCGAAAATAACAGCACAAGACAGATAAACAATTGAATATATCAGTCTGATAAAACTATGGTTCCGTATACGTATACCCATTCACTGCACGTTACACCTTTGAAAAGGGATTTCCAGAAACTGTCGAATTGTTATAGTCCACAAGAAAAGTTGTACCGTGTTTTCGTAACACCCGTAAGCTTTGTTCGGGAAGAAACGAAATTTTCGTATTCTTTCGTTTTTCTGGCAGCTGCAGTCCATAATTATATTCGTGGCGAAGACTTTCGACACTCGAAGAACAAAGTCGACCTGACAAACTGGACACCCGGCATATACATTCGAATCCATTAGTGACTGTAATTTAACCAAAATTTCACTGTAATAAGTAAACAATTGCCATTAAATTTTTCAATGCATCGGAATATTATTTTTCGACTATTATATATAACAGAGGAAAAGTATGGCGATCGGCAAAGAAGTGACCCCCTCATATTTTACACTTTGCTGGCCTTTTTAAATTTTAATGAGCGTCAGTAAAAAATGAACTAACATTGACATTTAAACACTGACATATAATGCAAATACATTATTTATTCCGATCTCTTCAATACACCAATGACAACTTTCTTATATGATTGATCTACAGTGCTTATATGATTGATTGATTTACGTGCTCTTGTTATATGATTGATCCACGTGCTTTTGTTCTATCGATCAATATCGATTGCACGAAAGTATAAGTTTAATTAAGTATGGAATTTGATTGCATGATATAATAAATCCAAAATATTTTAAGTGGTGGTAAAAAAAGATTTAGTATTTCGATGGAGATAATTCAAATTTTATGTCGTTTCATCCGTCTTACAATGCTCTCGGTTAATATTAAGAACATATAATGTGTACTTAGCCGAAAGTTAATGCACAAAGTTTACGTAAATATTTTAGTTCAATTAAAAACCTTCTTGTATATGTTATGGGTCTTTGCGAATAGCGAGAGAAACGGTGCCGCATTGCAATAAATATTCATTCGTTTATTAAAAATATTAAAGTCCGGAAGAACTGGAAATACTGCTATTTGTATTTACGTTGATTTTCTTCTCGAAACGTCGCGGCTGAAGAAAACTGTTCTATGTCATCCCTGTCTGCTTGCAAATGTATTCTTCATCTGTTTCTGCGTTGGCCTCTTCTGTGAGAATCATCACATTTCGTGAAAAATTACTCAAAACTACGGACGTAGTCCTACTTACCACGTACTTCACCGCGTGAAGAGTGCGATAGTTCTCGTTTCGTCACGTATATTTAAAGAATGGAATTAACGTCTAGGTTCGTTTGCCAAGAAGAAACATTGAAGAACTAAAAGTTTCCTTCCAAACAATTCTTCCGATTCGAAAAATACGAAGTTTCTCAAATTAACAGGATTTTTTTGTTCGAATAAATCAAAATTATTAACATGAGTGCTAAAATACTTCGTAACGAAGTGATTGGCATATTTAATGCGAAATGAATTTACTTTTAAACATATTACAGGTAAAAACGTACAGAAAGCTAAAATTAAAAGTTGTCTTATACCAATAAATTATGATAATTGTAAAATTTATTGTGTTACGATATTGTTAAAGTACATATTTTAATTCATGATTAAATGTGTACTAATGTTAATAAATTTGGTTTAATTGCGTGTTGAATGTACATTTTTTATTGTGTTTTATAAAAAAAACAATAAAAAATGTAGATTCAATTTCTGAAATTTTCTTATAGTTCAATTTTTTATAGTCGCATTTTTTGGGCATTTTTAGGCATTTTTATGCATGGTAAACAGCTAAAACGGCAAAAAAAATTGTTTTTAAAATCGGGAACAGATTAATCCGTTTCATATTGTATTTTATGAAGAAATTTATTTTTGTTTAATAACAAGTCGGTTTTTGAACGCCTTTTAGTAACGAATTAAAGTTTCATTACATTTGAAACAAGTTTCTTTTCATTTTTATTGATATTTTGTTTATATAAATATTTAATCATTTGTTTTATTGTATCTTACGTTAACACAATGAACATCATTTCATTAAACAATGCAATGCTAATAATTACAATTTAACAATAATCGCAAAATTTGTCGTATTTTTTCAAACCAGAAATTGTCACAACTCGAGCGAATGGTAAGTGTCATTACCGAAATTATTTAAACTTGAAAAGACCTTTCGTATTCTTAAATTACGTGTCTTTCAATGGCGGAAAATACAAATTTGTAAAACAATTGTTAAACCGAAACAGTTTCTATTGATCTGGATATTCTAACATAGAAATATAAATAATATATGTAATTATATTAATGTATTTGTTTATAAGGAGGTTTCTTCGAGTGACGAAAACGGCGGTATTAAATGTAAGGTGTGCAAAAGTAAGTTTTCGAAAGAAGTGCAGTTCCTCGAACATCTGAAGGAAAATCCGTGGTGCAAAAGGTTGACTTGTGACATGTGTCGGAAACAATTTACTCGGATATACAGTTTGAAAACACACAAGTTAATACATTCAAACGAAAAGAAATTTAAATGCGAGGAATGTGATTATTCTACCGGAGTTAAATCAGATTTTAGAAAACACCAAAATAAACACTCAAGAAAAGAAGTTTATAAATGTAGCTATTGTAATCGTTCAACTATATGGAAACAGAGTTTAGACAAACATATTTTGCGAAAACATTGGAAACAATCGAATATCAGCGAAAAAGTAAGTGTTTATTAGGAAATTTTTGAAGGAAATTCAATCTACATTCGTACAAACAAATAACACTTAGAATGACTATCAAGAATTTTTAATTAACGTCATTTTCGTATTATAATTTATATTTTTAACTGTTCACATTATTCGTGTTTGTTAGACATTTTTATTGCGTTTTCTTTAATTTAAGAGCAACAAATAAAAAATTTTATTTCTTTGATTCTATTTATTGTACTAATGTGTGTATACCTAAAAATATATAAGTAACGTTTTTCTATATTATTTAATTTTTTAGTATTTTATTTAAAAAAATAGTAGTTTTTATAATATAATTTTGGCTTAGCTTCCGCAGAGATTTTTGGATTTGAAAAAATATCGATGCGAGTTATGCCAGAAATATTTTCCATCTCCATTCGCTTTAAAACATCACGAGAGAATTCATACGGGAAAAAAACCGTTTCAGTGTGATTATTGTTTTCGAAGATTTACACGACAAAAGAACTTAAACAAACACAAGCGAATAATTCATTCGACAGTAGAAAAACAATTTCCGTCTCAGGTAAATAAAAATATATCTAAATAAGTACAATATCCTAGTTTAAAATTAACAGTAAGTTAAAAAGTTGTTATAATTTTTTATAGTAACATGTACAAGGTCTACGTATAGAAAATCTTCTAATTGTAAATGTATTAATTTCACAACGTCTTTGTGAAGTATTTTCTGTTATAATAATATTGAAAATCTATGACATAAATATAATTTTTAATAATATGGAGTTGATTGGTATGATTCGCACTTATTTACAAACGTTTTCACAATATTAAAGATTCGTGAAGCGATTTAATTATTACTGCTGAGAAAGTACACTTTCCCTTTTTTTGAGAAGTCGATACGTTTCAAAGAAACTGTGTAAAAAAATTCGTATAAATATACAGTACTGTATATGCAACCCGTATGAAAATGCACGACAGGATCCACAACTTCAAACGAACAAAAAATTAATCAAGTTACAAAATAAACACGAGCTTTTTTAATCTAACGTCGTTTATCATTAACGTCACAGGAATATAGTAAACGTAAAATAGCGTAGGAAGCAAAACTGATATACCGAATTTTCTGATGCGCATGTAGTACTATACCGTGCTTAAAACTAAGCGCAAAAATTGAATCCCGGCCATCTAAATCACAAGTCAGTGCGTTAGTTACTACTTAAGTTTAAATAAATACACAAAAGAAGCCCCAAATCTTCAGTCCCGCTAATGGGATCTGAAGGTACTGCTATACATGAAACAAGGATGCTTATCACATCGGGGTCCACCATTGGCAAGCGATTCCTGGCAGTTGGGTCCTGGGTTCGCGCCTCGGCCGAATGGACTGGCCACGTGGAAATTTCCGGGTTTTCTCTACGTCTGTAACGCCCGAATAGAAGCCACTTATCCTTAAAACACTTCCAGGAAGACATCTACCTAGCCATGTGTTTCACTGCCGTAACTTAACAAAATAAACAAATAAACATGGGAAATGGTTGGGAAGAAGGTAAACAGTGTCTTTAGATAGAAAGCTTTTTATTGTACTCAAATTTTACAAATGTCGGTGCTATCAAGAGTATACAAATTGTAGCTCATTTTAAACATCGCTAATTATCCGAGATGATTTACAAACAAAACTATTGCGTAATGTTGAAATAATGTTTAAGTAAAGATTTTAATCGACATTCTATCATTGTTATAGTAGTTCTGGTATTAGTTCTCAATTAAATGTAAAAAGCATCATAGAATGGTACAAAAGGAATTGCATAATTAACAATATTTTTCAATTGTTTAGAAAACTGCAGGCGAAAGCACTTCAAAATCTTTTAAACTCTCGGAACAGAGTGAAATGCTCTCTTCTGCTGAAATCTCAGCAGCGAGTTCCATGCGAGAGGAACATCTTGAAACAAACAAGAAAGACAAGAGTTTGCAATTTTCTGAAAGATTATGGCAATGTCATCAATGTATCTTTACTACAAACTCCGAGAAAGAATGGTTCCTACATAAACAGACACACGTCGATGAAGACCCTCTCACATCAAAGGTATTTAATCGTCGTATTCTGTTTAAAAGTTTTAGTACTTTGTAAATAAACATTCAGTTTAAGTTAGGAAAAGACACCAGCATGCAAACCCTTCTATACTATAATTTACTTGCCTACCAGGGCTGGTATGCGAGTAAATAATAGCGTAGGAAAGTAAATTTCGTAGTAAAATCGACTTTATCACGATTTTATAAGTAAAATACATTGCAATATACTTCTTCTATATGTAATAAATAAGTGGTTAAACCAGGTTGAAACAGTAGAGCTCTGCAGAAGTAAACAAAACTTTTAAATGTTCTGGCATAAGAATAGTGGAAGTTCCAGTTAAGAATCGTCAGTTAAATTAAGGGATAAGAATAGTGAAAGCTTTGAGAGTTAGATTGTTGATGTCAATATATAGTAGAGCGTCGTTTATCCGAAACTCTGTTATCCGAAACGTCAGTTATCCAAAAGAATTCCAGTCAGCAAATTTAAATTTTCGCTAGTGCTGTGGGGCTGCAATCTTTAGATATATCTTGGTTTACTCCAAAATTTTTTATGTTTGTGTATGTGTTTTAGCTGGCAGCACTGTCTCTTTTGTGTTATGTTTTTCTGAGGACTGTGTAATGCTGAATCGAACGTTTTTGATACTAGATAACTTCTAAAGTATAAATTTCTTTCGTTTTTTTATTTTTTAATATATTTATTTTGTTTGTACAAAANAAGGAATTGCATAATTAACAATATTTTTCAATTGTTTAGAAAACTGCAGGCGAAAGCACTTCAAAATCTTTTAAACTCTCGGAACAGAGTGAAATGCAACTACAGCAAGGTTTTGAGGAAACAGTCACCTTTATTATGATGCTTCTGTCGAGCTGTACGTATTCAATCTGGTTTCAGCAGTTTTTTTTTAATCAGATTTCAAGTATATTTCAGTTACAGATAACTTTATAAGATAATAGTTTTTAAGATACTTTATGAGACATTCATAACTCGTGATATATTCATGTGACAGTCACGTGTTGTGTGCAGATTCGTCTGTGTCTCAAGGAAATGTGTAAAAACTCTGGCTCAGATAGAGCAAAGGCTTTAAAAGTTAAATAAGGAGTATACAGATTCTCGTGTAGTCTATATTTTCCTCTGTCTCAGAAAATATATATAATATAAAATATAAAAAAAACTTAAAAACATTCTGTCATTTATATACAGTTCTAGAGAAAAAATCTCAAAACGTATATTTGAAAAAACTCGCAGGATCAAATTTGACACGATTTTCATACTGTCTCTTGTTATGTATAGGCACATAAAAACTACAGAAGTAAAAATGAGACATTATTTCAAAAATATTTTATTTTCAAATCATTACACTTGTGTGAGATCCGAAAGGCCCTGGGTCTATTTTATGAATTTTTATCGATAATATTAAATTATCGACACAGAATATTATTTCATTTTGTGTGAAAAACTAGTGTTTTAGACGTGGGTAAAACCAGATAACAGATGTTACTTCCTTCCACAGAAGAGAACATCCGCTGTTTTTCCGTGTCTGGTTAAAAATCTCGCTCAGATGGGAAATGGTTACCCCTCATTCATCCCCCTTTCATCCGTTCTCACGAAAGAGTTACTGGACGATGATTGGACGAAATTTTGAAATAAAAGGGGAGATTAGTCAGAATTCGAAGAGTTCTTCGACAGATCCGAAGCATCTAAACTCCACGCAGTTTTCCTCCTGATGGCCACGCCCATAAACGGAGTCCGAGAGACTAAGTCCCGAGTCTACACGTAGAAGTGATATTTTTATATTTTGTGCACGAATTGATCTCCCATACGAAAGTAATATGAACTCTATCTACAAGGTGTCCTATATCTACAGAAACGGAGACGACGACAACTAAACAGGTCGTATGTTTAGAATCATTTTGTGAGCTCTCTCTCTCGAACGCGCATTAGCATAGATTAAGTCGTAACCTCTAACTTGTCGCTAAATGGTTGTAATCGACATTTTTGTATTCGTTTGTTTGAGATTTATTAAATTTACTCTTGTTTTATTTTATAAGAATGTTTCCTCAATTTATTCCGAATCAGATCGTAAACGCGTGTTAATCCGCGTATAATAAGTTTGATTAACTGATGTCAAGGAATCCTGACGAACATCTGAACTTCTCTTTCAGATCATTTTAAAATACGCTCTCCTATGTAAGCTTTTTACGATCGGATCTTACTATTCGAAACTCGGAGAACTATTCTCACGGAATAGGCCGATTAAGTGCTACTAACGAATTTGTGTACCCCCGGCTGATCTCACACTTGTATTCATAGTTTAAAAGTAATCGCAAAACGAACGCAAGTGAAATGTTAATATTTAAGAAATAGGTATAATTTTATAAATACCCATTATTTTTAAATAAAACCTTCAAAAAGACTACAAAAGAAGTGGACAGATCACGAAAGAACTCAGACTCTTTCTAGATTCTCTGGTAGCTTGGTGCGACAAAAATCTCTCTCGTCGTAAATCTAGTGGAAAAAATGCTAAATTTGCGATTGACTAGATCCATAACGATCCAACGAACTTATTCAAAACTTAAGATAATCGTCGTTCTTACCGCGAACACCAAATATGTTAAATTTTATCCAAATCGGTTCGTTGGTCTCGGAGATATTAATGGTCAAATTTGGCAGTTTAACATTAGAAGTGTGGCTGACCTCAATTATACCGATGTTATATTAATAAATATTACACAATCGGATGAGAATTCATTAACGATGATACCCATTTACTGTTAACTACAAATTAGATTTGTGACTAAACAAGTGTTGAGTTACCACTTGTGAATGATAAATTGAATTCTGTTTATATTTCAAAATTGACATTTATTCGAAAGAAATGTTTTAATTTTCTTTTGTATAAAAATTTAATTCAAATAATAATAATTTATATATTGATTATAGGAACGGGACGAAACTGATTTAGAAGTAATTAGAGCATCCGAAATTCTCGTCGACATGAGAAAGAAAAGATTGGAGATGATAAAGAAACAAAAGGAATCGCCTGATTCCGATACTCCGCCAACATTACAATAATCTACGAATGTTAAATATTGATTCATATTCTATACAATTTTTAAAAATTTCAACCAGTGATTTTTCTAAATTCGACATTTAAGACTAATTAAACCTAATGATTTCTGCAATATTTTGACAAAGCTCCGTAAACGAAAATAATTCTACAAAATACCGTATAAATCTTATTTTCATTGAAAATTTATTGCACATTAAAATACTTTTTCTTCTTTAAGAATAATTTCTTCACGTCATTAGTGTTTAAATTATAACAATTTGAATATTATCGTATTGATCTTGCCTGATCCATTTATTCATGTGTCAGTATGAAGTTAATATACGTCAATTTTGCAATAGTGCGTTCAATTAAAAATGTGGAATGGGAGTCGTAAATATCTCTAAAAATTAAGCAGTTTATGCTATTTGTGGGCCTTGAGCAATAAAAGAGCAATAAAATTAAATTTCACCTAAAGTGAACAGAAACAATAGGAGTAACGCCTTTACATTAAAATATTACAATTTCTTTATATTCTGAATAAATACTCTATTGTGATTTTCGTGCTGTCTTTCTTTAGTAATACACATTTTAATATTGTTTTTATGATTGACGTTGTAATGCGGATTTTGCAGACCTTGACAAGGCCATTTCTTAATTTCACGTTCATAAAACAAAGATAAATTGTATGCACAATGATAACACATTCTAAATCACTTTCTAAACACTCATTAAATCATTACTTTCAATTAAATAATAGAACGTCGCATAGTTACTATGGAAAATTTTTTATAAAGTTGTTATAAAAATTAAGCGACGAGGCTAATTTTTAAGTTTATATTTTTTGTTTCACGAAGTAAGTTTAAAATAGGATGCCATGAGGACAGACTTGAAAAGAAAAAAAATTTAAAGAAAATTCATCTATCTTTTTGAAAAGGAAATTTATTTAAGTCTTAGATAAAAAACCTTTTTTTATTTTATTAGCGGAGGATGAGTGCATTTCTCTTTCTGGAATCGTTTCAATTTCCAAGGAACTCGGAATGTGTCAATGGAAACTACAACTAAAAATTCACTATTGGAACAAAAAGACAACGTGACTTAGAAATAGAAAGAGGAGAACTCGAGAAACAGAGAGGTGGTCGAGAGTCCGCGAGAGTATGCGAATATAGACAAAGATAACGTAGAAATAGTTCATAAAGAAAAATTAACATACAACAGGAAGTTTAAAAAAAACCACAGAAATCATGAAAAGTAGACAGTATAAATAAACACTGGCTCAATATATTATAAATAAAGCAATCTCTCCTAAAAATAATTTTCCCAAGACGGATTTTGGCAAAAATTCGATTACAAGGTAGCGAACGTCATACGTGGCAACACTAGAAATACCAGCGCAAACGACAAAAAGGGGGTGGAAGGGAAAAGGGGGCTGAAACGGCTCAATTTTTTACAGTCGTATCGTATCAAAGTCTATGTAAAAGGAAAGATTTTGGAAGTATTTTTCCCCTTTTTAATTTGTAACGTATACTGGTTTATCCACAAGGAATTAAAGCAGATTCTACAAGATTTTAAATTATACAAAGTGTAACCAAAAGGTAAGTCTATATATCGTTTGTGTACTCATTGTTTTTTATGTAAACTCTCTACTGTAATAGATAAAAAATATATATTGTATTATAGTTGATTGAAGAAACGAGTACAAAACAATGTACCGTATCGACTCAACTACAGTAATAAAGATATTTATTNTTTTACAGTCGTATCGTATCAAAGCCTATGTAAAAAGAAAGATTTTGGAAGTATTTACCCCCTTTTTAATTTGTAACGTATACTGGTTTATCCACAAAGAATTAAAGCAAATTTTACAAGATTTTAAATTATACAAAGTGTAACCAAAAGGTAAGTCTATATATCGTTTGTGTTCTCATTGTTTTTTATGTAAACTCTCTACTGTAATAGATAAAAAATATATATTGTATTATAGTTGATTGAAGAAACGAGTACAAAACAATGTACCGTATCGACTCAACTACAGTAATAAAGATATTTATTTGATGAAAAAATTTGCCACGGGTCTTTGGAATATAACACAATACTAGTCTAGTGTTTACTAAGCCAGAATTAGAGAAGAGGACACGGTTTCAGAAAAATAAAAAAAGTTTAATTTAGAGCTAATATTTTTATAAAATAAGTAGTGTATACTTTCCGTTAGAATATAGAACGAATAAAACCAAAATTTCATTTGAATTGGACAAAAACTGCAGGAGTTACAAAAAATTCACACACACGACGGCTTTTATATTATTAATACTCCGGGCTTTAGGTTTTCATAATATCTATAAGAAGAAGCGCTTAAACAATTTATGCGACAAAATAAATATTCCGTATAAGAAACGGAATTTAGAATTTTTCATACATAAACTTATTTGATATTGTAATACATATGTACAATAATAGACATTTCAAAATGAAGAAAATAACAATTTAATTTATGATGTTTCATTTAAAAATTACTAAATTTCGTTCAGTTAAATCATTATATCCATCTAAGTTACCTTTCATAATTCTATGCCAGGAAATTAAAAAGAAAAGTTAAGGAAATGAAGATTTACTATAATTACAGTTACGAATTTATCAGTTTTTTTCATGCAACTTTTATGACATTTCTTGTATGAATGGCATTTAAGTTAAATTATATTTTTACAATGTAAATGAATTCTCGTACGTTCATTCGCACATAATGATAACTTCGCATCATACTAGTAAAATTCTCCTAAGCAATGATTATGTAAATATAAAAAGCTGGAACCTCGTGGAGGTGGAATTATATTTTTATTTTACGAGCGGCAAAATAATAATTTCACGTACGGACCGTCGAAGATTTGACGTTCTTCACAATAACTGTTACTTTAAAATTTTGTTAGCCATTTGCCTGTAAAAATAAGGCATATAATCCTGTGTGAAATTAATTCTTGCATCTCTCGTTATATACTCTGCATATTTCAATGCAAACATTCCATAATTGCTTCCATTCATTTCATGGGGTATGTTTTTTTACTGTTTCTAGTGACGATATACTCATATCGAATTCTTCTTTCTTTTTATTTATTCTCTCATCTTGTAAATACGTTCTTAGCGCATTTAAACACCCGTCATTTCGCCCACCCATAGAATCATAACACTGAATATTTTTTATGTCGGTAGTCAATAACAGCTAAACACCGGTGCATTCCCGTGTGAACGGGAATAAGCGGCGTGTCATATTCAAAAATGTCAACGTTTCTCGTTGTTCTTTTCAATGCACTGTGACCACTGTTTAACAATTTAATATAAAAGAATGTATTAAAGACATATACGTTAGGAAAATTATCCAATCTGCTTATTTTTATTAGCAAATTCATGTAGAAATGATTTATTGCATCATTAAGCTAATTAAGTCCCGCAAGTGTCTTTGTATCTCTACGTGCAACGGAGAGACGAAATCCTTCAGTTAATACTTCAGCCAGAGGATTTGGCCTTTAAGCATCACCAACTTCCACATATATTTCGGGTGTTAATTCTACAAAAAAGCATCTAACTGATCTTCATCTTCAAGAGGTTTTTCTTCTAAAACTGCTGGTCTTTTTTTCTTAAAAATTTCTTCTATCTTTTCCTCTGCAATTGCATACTTTGCTTCCCTCTTCTCTCGAAGTTATCGCGTTAATTCCTCTTGATATCTTCTCTTTTTCATCTCGCCTTTCTATTGACTGTCTAAGTTCTTTCAGCCAATTTCCATGAAAAAATGGTTTTCTTTTTGCCCAGAAATTTTCGATGGTACAGATGGATTTTACAAAAAGGTTGTCTATTTTTATAACGAGAAAAATAGTCATCGAGTCCGTCCCTTCTCGAGATATGACAGAAATCCCGTTCATTATTCCATTCCTAGTTCTTTAACCAACAAAATTTAACAGCATTAATCCCGCTAATATATAAATTACCCTGAAAACTTTTAGAAATTTTCGACAAAAAGCACACGAGTTATTAAGTTTCAAACAGGATGAACAAAATAGTGCCACAAACGCACATACGCAATAACATCTATTCATACACAAATTACTCAGAAATTTCTTTGCATTTCTCGACGTTGCAACATGTTTTGAGTCCAAAAATGTATAAATCCTAGGATTAATTTTTGACCTATCGCCAAACTTTTCTTCTGTTCTGTATATAAGAGCGAGAAAGTAATTAATTGTTTAATACGTGTGTTATTCAATTATTAACAATTACAAATATAAGACAATAAACACCTTGTCACGAAACTAGTTTTATTCTTCAAAAATTAGAATTTAGAAGCCAATCGTATGAATTTCGCATGAAAGTGTTCCAGTTTGAAAATCTCTTCTTGCAATTTTTGAAAAAAAAAATGGATTAGATAACATCAATATTGAATATTCGCGTGTTATTGTGAACTTGGCGGTGTATCGGGATTAGGACTTTTTATCTTTTATCATCTCCAATCTTTTCTTTCTCATGTCCATGAGGATTTCGGATGCTTTCACCACTTCTGGATCTGTTTCTTTCTGTTCCTGCAACAATGAATATATAAATTATTATTTGAAGTAAATTTTTATACGAAAATAAATGAAAACATTTCTTTCGAATAAATGTCACTTTTGAAATGTAAACAGAATTCAATTTATCATTTACAAATGGGAACTCAACACTTCTTCGGTCACAAATCTAATTTGTAGTTAACAGTAAATGGTATCTTCGTTAATGAATTCTCATCCGATTGTGTAATATTTATAACCTCGGTATAGTAGAGCTCAGCCACCCTTCTAATGTTAAAGTGCCAAATTTGACCATTAATATCTTCTAGACCAGGGGTCGGAATTAGCAGCTCGCTTGCCGCATGCGGGACTTTGCATAGACGTTTGCGGTTCTTATAACTTATGAATTTATGAGATAGAGCCACCGAACAAACTTCGACTCGTACGGCATACTCTCTGCCACTCTAGCCCGTTCGCACATGACCACACTCACGTTGATCAATATGAGTCGCATGCGAGTGGCAGCATTCTTTCTTTCTTTCTTTCTTATCTTATTAATATGGAGACTCTAACCTGTTGGCTTTTTCTCTGAACCACTCCGCTTAGAAATTAGGTAAAGCGGTTGGTGCGGTGAACAAAACGCTCCAAGATTTCGATATTGGCGAGAAAGAAGGTCGGTATGAGGCCAGTATATCGGAGTTAAGGTTCGGACGATCGTAACGTCCAAGGTTAAGAGACGGCCTACCTCTTGGCGGGCCCGTGTGTATTGCGGACAGACTAGCCAATAGTGGACGGAAGTTTCTGGAGAGCCACAGTGGGAGGGCGCATTGGCGTCGAGAATAGAGGAAATTGTTCAAGGGGGCCGTATCAGTTCGAAGTCTAGCCAATAGGGTTTCTATGTGGCGAGACGAGGCGTGATGGTGTATCCAAGGTACGAAAGGTCGGAGATGGTCGCGACCTTTTCCACGAAGAATGGTAGACCAGGTATCGGTGTAGTTGAGTGGCAGCATTTGAAGCATATCTATATATACATAACCCATTGAACGCGTGTCTGTCCGTGTAACGTTATGCCAAAATCGGCCACTAGAGGCGCCCCTGTCGTGTGTCATATTTCGTACATTTAAATTAACAGTATAAATTATTATTATTCATTTGGCCAATAGCCAATAACAATATAAATAATTTAGTATATTTGTAGTAGGAATTTATTATTATCACGGAATGCCTGTAACGCGCACTGGGGAGCGTCTCCCTGGCGCGCGTTATATATGCGGCTCTCTGATACTTTTGTTATACTGTTTCCATGACAATTTGGCTCTTCTCACTTGACAAACTGCCGACCCCTATTCTAGACCAACGAATCGATCTGGATAAAAATTAAAATATTTAGTGTGCGGGGTGAAAACTGCGATTATCTTAAGTTTTCAATAAGGTCGTTGAATTGTTCTTCATCTAGGCAATTACAAATCTAGCATTTTTTCCACTAGATTTACAACCAGAGAGATTTTGGTCACACAAGCTACCAAAAATCTAGAAGGAGTCTGTGAATGCTTAAAAGCTGTTTCTAGATCTGACCACTTCTTTTGTAGTCTTTTTGAAGGTTTTATTTAAAAATAATGGGTATTTATAAAATTATAGCCTATTTTTAAAATATAAACATTTAATTTGTCGATCGTCTACCGCTTGACGTAATGTTTTGCGATTACATTTAATGTATTAATACAAGTCTAATGATTTGAGAATAGAATATTTATAAAATAATGTCCCATTTTTACTTTTGTAGTTCTTATGTGCTTATACATAACAAGGGATAATATTGGAATCGTGTCAAATTTGATCCTTCGAGTTCTTTCAAATATTTGTTTTGAGTTTTTTTGTCTAGTACTGTATATAAATGACAGAATGTTTTTAAATTTTTTTATTAAATTTTATATTATATATATTTTCTGAGACAGTGAGAATTCTTAAATTTTTTACTCGACTACATTAAAGTTTTCATACTTATTCTCTGGGAGTCCGGACTAAATATAGACTACCACCGAAACCTGCATACAACTGATTTAAAACTATTAACTTTTAATGTATTTGCTCGATCTGCATCAGATTTTTCACACTTATTTCCAGGGACACAAAAAAATCTGCACACTACGCGTGACTATCACATAAATATATCACCAGTTATGAATGTCTCATAAGTCATTCTAAAAACTATTTTCGTATAAAGTTATTTGTAACTAAAAAATACTTGAAATCTTATTTAAAAAACTGCTGAAACCAGGTTGAATGCGTAGAATTCGACAGAAATATCATAATAAAGGAAACTTTTTTAAAGTTCTTGCATAAGAATAGTGGAGGCAGAATTGACGGTAAAACTCAACATGTAAATAAAGTTCATACTACACAGAAACTACAACTATAAGAAATTTTACAGTAACTGTCATCATGATAATGAATCGGAAAAATGAACATCGTCAGAGAAATAAGCTTCCAGCTTTACTTCGTGTCTCAAATTTTCTTCGCTGACACTGTTCAAACGCGTTATAACGTTCAACGACATGAATGTAGGGCAACAACATTAAGGCATAAAGTGAAACTCAAAGCCTTTTTCTGCGACGATGTTTATTTATCCTATTTATTATGACAATGACTGTTTCCTCCAAAACTTCCTGTAGTTGTTGTCTGTGTGATTTGAACTATATTTACATCAACAATCTTACTATTACTTATTACAATGTGTTTTATTCATAAAACTGCGAGAAATTCGATTTTATAAACTAAAAATTAACTTTCCTGTACTATAATTTACTCGCTCACCAGCCCTGGTGCACTAGTAAATTATAGTATAGAAGGGCTGGTGTGCTGGTGTCTTTTGCTAACTTAAACTGAATGCTTATTTACAAAGTACTAAAACTTTTAAACAGAATACAACAATTAAATACCTTTGACGTGCAAGGAGCTTCGTCAACGTGTGTCTGTTTATGTAGGAACCATTCTTTCTCGGAGTGTGTCGTAAAGCGAGATTGATGACATTGCCATATTTTTTCAGAAAATTGCAATTTNCGGATTAGTCTAGAATCGATTAATTTTATGGAATAAAACCTTTCAAACAGCCGTAGTCCGTAAACTTGATACGTATCGGGCTGAGATTGGAAGGACTCGTAAGAAATCGGATTCCTAAAGAATGAAACGTATCTACTGTCTTATAGGGGGGTCGACTGTATATATATTTTCTGAGACAGTGAGAATTCTTAAATTTTTTACTCGACTACATTAAAGTTTTCATACTTATTCTCTGGGAGTCCGGACTAAATATAGACTACCACCGAAACCTGCATACAACTGATTTAAAACTATTAACTTTTAATGTATTTGCTCGATCTGCATCAGATTTTTCACACTTATTTCCAGGGACACAAAAAAATCTGCACACTACGCGTGACTATCACATAAATATATCACCAGTTATGAATGTCTCATAAGTCATTCTAAAAACTATTTTCGTATAAAGTTATTTGTAACTAAAAAATACTTGAAATCTTATTTAAAAAACTGCTGAAACCAGGTTGAATGCGTAGAATTCGACAGAAATATCATAATAAAGGAAACTTTTTTAAAGTTCTTGCATAAGAATAGTGGAGGCAGAATTGACGGTAAAACTCAACATGTAAATAAAGTTCATACTACACAGAAACTACAACTATAAGAAATTTTACAGTAACTGTCATCATGATAATAAATCGGAAAAATGAACATCGTCAGAGAAATAAGCTTCCAGCTTTACTTCGTGTCTCAAATTTTCTTCGCTGACACTGTTCAAACGCGTTATAACCTTCAACGACATGAATGTAGGGCAACAACATTAAGGCATAAAGTGAAACTCAAAGCCTTTTTCTGCGACGATGTTTATTTATCCTATTTATTATGACAATGACTGTTTCCTCCAAAACTTCCTGTAGTTGTTGTCTGTGTGATTTGAACTATATTTACATCAACAATCTTACTATTACTTATTACAATGTGTTTTATTCATAAAACTGCGAGAAATTCGATTTTATAAACTAAAAATTAACTTTCCTGTACTATAATTTACTCGCTCACCAGCCCTGGTGCACTAGTAAATTATAGTATAGAAGGGCTGGTGTGCTGGTGTCTTTTGCTAACTTAAACTGAATGCTTATTTACAAAGTACTAAAACTTTTAAACAGAATACAACAATTAAATACCTTTGACGTGCAAGGAGCTTCGTCAACGTGTGTCTGTTTATGTAGGAACCATTCTTTCTCGGAGTGTGTCGTAAAGCGAGATTGATGACATTGCCATATTTTTTCAGAAAATTGCAATGGTTTATATTCTGGTTTCTTTTAAGAAGGTTTATCTTTAAGAGGTTTATCTTTCTGGTTTATCTTTCTGGTTCTTCTTGTACCGAACTCGATGCTGAGATTTCGGCAGAAGAGTGCATCTCACTCAGTTCCGAGATTTTGAAAGGTTTTGATGTACTTTCTCCTGTAATTTGCTAAACAATTGAAAAATATCGTTAATTACGCAATTCCTTTTATATTATTCTATGATGCTTTCTACATTTAATTCAGAAGTAATAGCAGAACTACCATAACGATGATAGAATGTCGATGAAAATCTTTACTTAAAACATAATTTACTTAAACATTATGAAATACTTTTGTGTCTGAATCAACTTTGACCATCAACGATGTTTAAAATGAGCTACAATTCGTATACTCTTGATGGCACCGACATTTGTAAAATTTGAATACAAGAAAAAAGTTTCAATCTAAAGATATTGTTCACCTCTTTTCCAACGATTTCCTGTGATTGTTTATTTTGTTATATTACGGCAATGAGACACTTGGCTAGGTGGATGCCTTCCGGGAAATCTTTTAAGAGTAACTGGCTTCTATTCGGGCGTTACGGACGTAGAGAAAACCCGGAAATTTCCACATGGCCAGGCTGTTTGGACGAGGCGCGAACCCACGACCGAACTCTCAGGAATCGCTTGGCCCCGATGTGTTATACACCCTTGTCCCAGGTATCGCAGTACCTTCAGACCCCATTAGCGACACTGAAGATTTGGGGCGTCTTTTTGTGTATTTATCTAAATTTAAGTAGTAACTAACGCAGTTACTTGTTATCTAGGTAGCCGGCATTTAATTTTCTGAAATAAGCTAAAAAATATTAATTGTTGCACTTAGTTTTAATTGTTTTATTGTTAAAA
The DNA here is from genome assembly GCF_000671375.1 of Centruroides sculpturatus. NCBI lineage: Eukaryota > Metazoa > Arthropoda > Arachnida > Scorpiones > Buthidae > Centruroides > Centruroides sculpturatus. Next base: position 243,012 of record NW_019384506.1, read on the forward strand.
AAGTTACTATTTTTTTTGAAATTAAGAGTCAATTTATTTTTTTACACAGTATAGTAGGCCTACTATATGCACATCATATAATTCGGTATATCGGTTTTGCTTCCTACGCTATCTTGTGTTTATTATATACCTGTATACATAGAAATAACGTTAATGATAAACGATATTACAGTAAAAACGCTCGAGGTTATTTTGTAACTTAATTAATCTTTCGTTTCTTTGAAGTTGTGGATCCTGTCGAGCATTTTCATACGAGTTGCATGTACTGTATATTTATATGAATTTTTTTACACACAGCTTCTTTGGTATTCTTTGGTATACAGCACACCTGTCTCTTTTTCTGCGTAGTGTCCACTACTCAGAAAAAGAAACAGGTGTGCTGCACTTTCTCAGCAGTAAAGACAAGTAGAAGGCGAGAGACTGAGCAGAGACAGCCCCCGCGTTACAAAAGAAAAAAAATTGAAAATATCACAAAAATAATTGGACGAAAAATAATTAAATCGCTTTAAGAATCTTTAATACTGTAAAAACATTTGTAAATAAGTGTGAATCATACCAATCAACTGCATATTGTTAAAAACTATATTTATATCATAAGTATTCAATGTTATTATAACAGAAAATACTTCACAGAGACCGTTACGAAATCAACACATTTACAATTAGAAGATTCTCTATACGTAGAGCTAGTACAGGTACTGTACATGTTACTATAGAAAATTATAACATCTTTTTAACTTGTTGCTTATTTTAAACTAGGATATTATTTAAATATAGACTACTTTTATTTACCTGAGACGGAAATTGTTTTTCTACTGTCGAATGAATTATTCGCTTGTGTTTGTTTAATTTATCTTGTCGTGTAAATCTTCGAAAACAATAATCACACTGAAACGGTTTTTCTCTCGTGTGACTTCTCTGGTGAAGTTTTAAAGCGGATGGAGTTGAACAAAGTTTCGAGCAAAATTTGCATCGATATTTTTCCAAATTCAGATATCTGGGCGAGACCTAAGCCAAAATTATAATATAAAAACTACTATTTTTATATAAAATGTTAAAGGCTTATATAATAGAGAGGTTGAGGAACGAGTTCAAACGTTAAACGTGTACGGGTAGCAGAAGTATACGTTACACTTTTCAAGTCCAAGTAAAAATCGTTGAGGTAGCCGTTCATAACATCACGTGACTCAGTAAACATCGCGCATTGACTTACGGGAAATAAGTTGAAAAAAATGGCGGAAGCATTTTGCACGGAGGATTACCAGGAAAGGTAAATAAACAAATTAAACTGTTTAAAAGTATTTATATGATGTTTAATAACACTAAATAATTATTTTTTTACTATAATTAGTGTCGTGTTTCCTCCGAGAAACATTAGGAAAGTTCAAATGCGTTGCTGTCGAAACCGTGTTGTTATTTATATACTGTTGTATACTGGCACAATGAAGTAACCTTTTAACCAACACTTGGCAAGTTTTCCATCTTTATTTAGTTAGACAAAATAAATAAAGATGGAAAACTTGCCAAGTGTTCATTGTGCCAGTATACAACAATAAAAACTACTATTTTTATATAAAATGTTAAAGGCTTATATAATATCGAAAACATTATTAATATGCCATTGGGAATACACACATTAGTACAAGAATTAGAATCAAAGAAACAGATTTTTTTAATTGTTGCTTCTAAATTAAAGAAAACACAATGAAAATCTCTGACAAACACGAGTAATCCGAACACTTGAAAATATAAATTAGAATAAGAAAATGACATCAACTGAAAATTCTTGATAGTCATTTTAAGTGTTATTTGTTTGTCGAATGTAGATTGAATTTCCTCCAAAAATTTCCCAATAAATACTTACTTTTTCAGTGAAATTCTATTCTATCGAATGTTTTACCAAAATATGTCTGTCTAAATTGCTTTTCCATGCAGTCGAATAATCACAATAGCTACATTTATAAAGTCCTTTTTTTGAGTGTTTATTTTTGTGTCTTTTAAAATTCGATAAAACTCCGGTGGAATAATCACATTCCTCGCATTTAAATTTCTTTTCGTTCGAATGTAGTAAATTGTGTGTTTTCAAATTGCAGATCCAATTAAACTGTTTCCGACACACGTCACAAGTCAACTTTTCGCAGTTCAAATTCTCCTTCAGATGTTCGAGGAACTGCGCTTCGTTTGAATACTCATTTTGGCACAACTTGCATTTAATGCTGCCGTTTTTGTCACTCGAAGTTATCTCCTTGTAAAGAAATACATCGATATAATTACTTGTTTTATTTATATTTTTATGTTAAAATATCCAGATCGATAGAAATTGTTTAAGTTTAACAATTGTTGTAAAATTTTGTATTTTCCATTATTGAAAGACACGAAATTCAGGAATACGAAAGGTGTTTTCAAGTTCAAATAATTTCAGTAATGACACTTACCATTCGCTCGAGTAGTGACAATTTCTGGTTTAAAAAAGTACGACAAATGTTGTGATTATTGTCAAAAAGTAATTATTAACATTGTATTGTTAAATGAAATAATGTTCATTGTGTAAATGGAAGACACAACAATATAAATACTTTCCGAGATATCGAGTCGAAAGAAAACAAATTATAAATATTTGATAAACAAAATATGAAGGAAAATAAAAAGAAACTTGTTTCAAACGTAGTGAAACGTTAATTCGTTTCTAAATGGCATTCAAAAACCGACTGGTTCTCAAACAAATTCAAATTTTTCCAAACAATATAAAACGGATTAATCTGTTCCCGACCCCAAAACAGTCTCTTTTTTAAGTTTTTAACCGGAAAACAAGAAAAAAAAAGCCCACAAAAGCAAAAAAAAAAAAAAACAAAAAAAACCAAAATAACCCCAAACAAGCCAAAAAAACAACGTAAAAAAACAAAAAACAAGTGCCCAAACTTCCCGGCAAAAATTAAGAATGCAAAGGGGTAAAAAAAGGGGTAAAAAAAAAAACCCTTTAAACCGATAAAAAAAAACAAAAAAGGGAACCTTGAACAGAAGAAAGGGAAGGAAAAAAAAATTATAAATGCTAATAACAAATAAACCGTCGTGAAGTCCGACACTACTGGAGACAAACGACTTTTTCTTATCTCCTCACCTCCTTGACTTTTTCACTTCTTGCAGTTAAGAGTATCAATCCTTAAATAAACAAACCTCACTACAATATCACCAGCGGACATAACTAATAGTGCCAAATTGACAAGAAAATCATCTAGGACCACATCAGCAAGATCTACGCATCTGCTGCTCCTGTGACCACTCAACTGCCTGATTGCAGTCCACCTGGCTGCCACTGACAACGACCCATTCGACGCCTCCATCATCCCTGTCGAGGTCGTCGTTCCTCTTTCGCGTTGTCACACCACCACCTCTTGCCTGGACTGCATACGGTATCTCCATCGGCGGCATCTGGATTTTATGGCCCAATCTTCTTCGCAGTTGTTAACACCTGTCAGCGCATTGAACACATCCCTGTTCCTGGCAAGAATCCCAAACTGTGATGCTTTTCAAGAAAGGCGATTGTAACGACATCAACAACTGGAGGCCGATTGCGCTTTCAAACACTACAGATTAGGTCTTCACGGCCTGCCTTGCAGACTGCATGGTCAAATACCGTCTACCATCTGGTGCATTAGCCTTAAAGGGACTTCTCCATTTTAAAGGGTGCATGGACTACAAATTCATGTTGCAGTCCATCATCCACGATGTTAGACGGAGCCACAAGTCTTGCCAAATCGCTTGCTGGACGTTGCCAATGCTTTCGGCTGCTCTGTTCCACATAACACCATCAACATTTGAAGTGTTCCAAATGGAGGGGTCTGGGCAGCATCAATATCGACACCATTTGTCGTCTTCTTAATTAACAACTGCACCACTCGAGTAAAGTTTACTACAAGGAACACAATCCCTATTTCATTCCTCATCGGCGTGCCCATTGAATCCTATTCTGTTCAATGTTGTCATCGAGACAGCCATAAGGCGAGTCAACCAACTTCACCAGGAATAAACCCTCCTTAGCTTCACAACACTCAATTTCCAAACCATTAGTCTCTGAATTCAATTGTGTACTAGTTGAATAATTCTTCAATCATGACTAACAATGAATTACTAAACTAATAACCAGTGTTGCAACAAATAGTATATTCGGCCTGAGGCCGAATACCGAATATTCGGCCAGGAGCGTGGCCGAATAGCCGAATATTCGGTGAAACTATTCGGCTCGATTAATGCACGTACGAAAATTGGCACGCAAACCGCATTATGGCAAGGACCCCGCTCTCTTTTTGCCCGGTGTCACTACGTTTCGCCAATCGCATTGATTCTTGACAGTCGTAGCGGACAGAAAACAGTGTCATGGAAGTATGTGATAAATGATGATATCAAATGTGGATAACAATGAAATGACCTACACGTGTAAATAACGGAAGAAGAACAGAGAAGGACCGCAAAGTGAAAATATAAAAATAAATATGAAATTGAGTAGATAACATAATCGAACAAGTCGAAGCAGCTTATTGGCGCGAAATTTGCGGCCGTCAATGCCAAACAATTGTTGTCATAGACTTCGGAAAGCTAAATTCTTGTAATAGTCACTTAGCATGCACAGGCAAAAGCCTGAGGTCGTTCTGGCTACCAAGCTGTTTCGAATCTGTGAAATGATAAATGTGACTTATGCCGACGTCCTGTCTGTCTCTTTTCTCCGTTATCACCAGCTATGACTCACGTAATTGTAAAATGGGAAATCTACGACGGAAAAGTGACGAATCGAAAGTATCGTGAGCGCGTATTATGATGCATGCATAGGCATACGTGGACTAGAGAGATGGAGGAAAGAGAAAGGAAAGAGCAAAGACAAGCGCTTAAAAAGGATAGGCAGGGTTAGACCCTCAGATATGTACGCCGATTCTCGAACGAATAAAGTGTGTACGTGTGCTAATCTTTGTGATTATAAATTGTGAATACATGTGACTAATATTATTTTCTTTTTTATTTTGTGCGTGTTATAAGTTATAAATAAATAATATATACAACAACACTAACCCGACAACATTAAATTTAAATAACAAATTGATTAATTTACTGTATTTTTGTTATTTCTTACTCCTGTTATTAGGTATTCAGCCGAATACGGAATAGTAACCGAACATTAGCGTTAACATTTATTGTCAAACGATAAATTATATTTGTATTTATTTATTTATTTATTAACACGAACAACGATACACCAGGTAAAATCATTTCTATTCGCGGTAAAGATGGGATTATTATTTATTATTAATTAAATGAATAGAAATTTTTCGTAATTTTGTAAAATTCATACGCATCGTTCGAATTAAAAACCTTTCACAATCGAAGGATTTTTCTGTTAAAAACACCGACTCGTCTTATAATAAAGCCTTTATTAAATTTTAAATAACGTTAATATCACAGATAAATTTCGTCTTTTCGTCTTCACCTCTCGTACTTTCGTCTCGGAAATCGTATATTGGAACGTAATTCCTTTTGTTTAGAACCTTAATTTTAGTCGAATCGATTTCCTCTTTCGGAACTTTAACCGAAAATATATGAAAGCTTCGCTTTGGCAACAATTTCAGTTTTTCTAACGGTACGACTCCGTTCGGGTCGCAGATACCTCTTTTGTACACGAAACACCGCGAATAACTATTCTTAACACCGACCAAAACCTTAATTCCTCCGGATCTACGATGGATGATTGGCAATTTAATTGAGTCTACAATGTAGTCTTCCGGTACCCAGATATCGGCCATAAACAGCAAGTTGTCTTCCGTCTTTTTATTTTCTGACAATATTCCTTTTCTCGCCAGAGTTAAGGCGAGTAACAGAAAATAATTGGAACGTTTTCGCTGTTTAACGTTAGCAGAAATTGCTGCCAGTAATTGGGCCACATTTTTACCAGCGGGAAATTGTCTTGCCGATCGAAAATCATTATTGATGTTTTTCGGGATGTCTTTTAGGTGTTCCGGTTCAATAGCGAATGTTTCTTTCACCCGGTTGCGAAGTCGGAGCAACTGATGATGTTTCTCCACCTTGACGTAGGCCGGACACGTCAATAACTCGTAAATATTAGTTTCTTCGCACGATTTGAAATCGTCGGAACGTGATATACTTTCGTCACTGCTATTCAATCGTTTGAAACAATAATATTGCAACTGTTTTTCGTGGTGTCTGACGGCCAAACTATGAATACGATAAACGTGGTGAGAGTGAGAATAAATCATTCCGACGAGATAATAAAACCATATTTTCACTAGTGGGCTAATGCGGTAACGTTTTCCCAATAAGTACATTCGGAATGCATCGTCTGCATAAGTAAAAGTAACACTTTTGTCTGTCAGAAATCTGAAAGGAGAAAACAGATTAATAAAACAAATACTAATAATATCTATTGACACGATTACAAAAATACATTTCTGTGTTAAAAGTTTCCAAGTACACTACGTTACATCCTCGAGTCAAACAGATAAACGAACAATTGGATTTGGCCAATGTTTGCTTTCGTTCCGGTTGTTAACGTATGCAAATTATTTTAGATACTCGCGCCAATGTTTCTAAACGGACGGGGAATTTTTCATTCCGTACGATTTATCGTATTGTTACGTAATATACTTGTATATCGAGCGCAAAATTAACTTTTAAAGACTAGATTTATACAAACCTGACGAGTTGATTCAGTGTTCCCGGTGTTAGAGGTAGTTTGAGGATAAACTTGCTTTCGTTCGGACACAACGTTACGGAGTTTTTCAGTAATCCTCCCTTTTCTATCAAGGATTTTCTCCACACGACGAAAGATTGGCCGTTACGTCCTACTATACTCACTCGATCCTCATCGAATCTTCCTTTTTCTACTACGTTTAGCATTTTGTTTGAGGCAAACTCAAACGGGTGAATTCGAAGATTCTTCTCTAAGAGCATCTCACTACTTCCTCCCGGACTGCCACACTGAAAGCTTTCCAGCGACTTTCCGGATGGCGTTAATATGCAAATGAGGCGATTTACCGACGGGCGAGTAGTCGAAAATAACGTGGTTATAAAGGAAATATTTTTCTCTTTTATAAGACTATTTTTAAAAATTTACAATAACGTTTTCGAAACGAAGAAATATTGAGGATTTTTTCTATACATATAGATGTTAATGTGTGGGGGGGCAGGATTTTGTTTACCCTGTTTGAAGTTTAATAACTTCTAAGCATTTGTCGAAAATTTCTGAAATTGTGCGGGAAAGTTTGTGGTGTTTGGGGTGATCGATGCTATTAAATTTTGGTGATAATCAACATCGTCACAATGCCGGGCTGCAATTTTTATTGATATTTTAACTGTCAATCTTTTTCGGATCGAATCAAATTATAAATTAATTAAATTTTTAAAACGTGAGAACACGCAAATATAATCAGATCACGACCTCTTTTAATGCCATAATATTTCGATTTTTACTGGTTTATTGCAGAGATCTTCGCCACCGAGCAAAGATTAAAACAAATTATAATGATGAGACCGAATTTTTGCTTTACCGCCGAAATTTTGGTACCCGAAAATTGTATGGCCAATGCCGTTACACTGTAGATAATCCATCGTTAGAATCCATGCCGTAGGAATAGAAGTTTTTGTCGGTATGAAGTCCATGTTTTTGCAAAATTTTCTGTACGAAGGACACTTTTGCTTTATGAATAGACTTATTTATTTAAAAATTCAAAGAATATTTGCAAATATTTAGTATATTTTCTATTAAAGTTCCGAAGTTTCGAAGTTCCGAACGAATCTATATTGATCGTAAGAAGTACACACGGTAATCTCCCCATTTACGATTTCCGAGATACGAAGTGGAGGAAATAATATTCAATTGTAATATTTTCCTCATTTTCTAAAATTTGTAAGAATGCTTTTAATTTGATAATTTACGCACATTTAAAAGGACAAAATGTTCCTTTTGTTCTGTATTGCAAACGGAGTTTTTCACCTAAACTGAGTCTAATACGCCATTTTGACAGTCACGCAGAAGAATATTGTTTATAGAAATTCTTCTGAAAATGTATTTAAACTGTCACGCGAAACACCACGCAAGAAATTATTGTAATTAGTGCAAAAATTCACCAGGATGTCCGTGATATCGAGAGACGTTACCGAGGAAAATGATATATCAGTGTGTTAGTTGACTACTGTTGGATGCTCAGAAGAGAAACCAGAGAAGGAAATTGGAAACGATTTCGGAGAAAAGTATCAAAGAGAAGAAGAAAAGGTGTCATAAGTAAATATAATATATTTAGTTCATTGTAATAAATAACAGTTTTTATCAATTATTTGTTTTTATTTTGCAAAAAAAAAAACTTATACGTGATGAAATGTTACGGAAGTCATTTTTGGAATCTCCGATCTTTAAAACATATAATTCAGCAAAGTATCCCATGCATCTGTGTAACCTTAAGCGATGAAAATTGATTACGAATAGTTGCTTGTAGCTCGTTATAAAACATTTTACACGACGCATTTTACTGGTAATTTGTAACTCGTAAATCTCCTGACAACTACAAACGTTCTATGCTCCCCTTCCGATGCGGTTAACGTAAATCTGTGTGTCCACATTGTATATTGCTATTACATTATAAAGTTTAAAGTCTATAGACCAAACACTGGTTCTATAATCGTATTTTCTGTAAACTTTTTCTATACCAACGAACTTAGGCTGTAGGCAAGTGGAGTTGCTGGAAGTTGACTTTTCCTCTACTTACTGCCAGTAAAACGTCATTTAAATATTAATATTTTAATTATATTCTATGTATTAATTAGCTTAATTTAGATTAGTCTTATTTAAAGTATTAATTATATCGAACAATATGTGAATTGTAATATCGTAGAATTAACGAAGCAACATCATTGCTTGGGGGGACGCAATTTCGTTCATCCACTTCGAAACTCGACAACTCCCGCGCCTTTTGTCGAAAATTTCTGAAATTTTGCGGGAGATTGGGCATTAGGGAATCGATGACGTAAAATTTGGCGGGAAAAGGTCGAGGGGACGAGGAGATAGAAGTTGCCTGTTGTATCTCCAATGAAGATTCTACTTTTTCATTACCATTTAAAATTCTTTATCTATATATACAGTAGATCCCCCTATAAAACCGTTTCCTATAGTTATGATTCCTATAAAAATTGTGGCATTATCCGTAAACAACGGTAAAAATAACTCCTATAATACGTAAAACGTCATCGGGCAGCCGAACTACTTACCCGCCGTCCCGTAGCGCCACGCTACGGATAGATTTCTATCGTCTGGACAGTATTATATAAATTATATATAAATTAGGTACTGTACATATAATTATATATTAATTATATATAAATTAGGTACTGTATATATAATTATATATTAACTTAATTTATTGTAACTTTATTATAATTAAATATATATTTTTCGCCGTCTAGCGTCACGCTACGGCGAGTTAGGCGACCTATCGTCTGTTTAGTACTGTAATTTTATACATTTCTTGTGAAAGAAACATTTCTTATTTAACGGCCATAAAAATTATTTATATTAATGATGTCTCCAAAGGTCAACG
>NW_019384506.1:253321-293276 GCF_000671375.1 Centruroides sculpturatus
TTTGTTCGAATTTAATTCGAACATAAAATTCGAATATTGGTTCGATTATAGAACGATTGTAAACGTTCCAGAAACGTTGAAAATAGTTCGTTTGACTGGTCGTGAACAGGAGACGTTCAAAAATAGAATCGAGACCAGGAAGTGTTAATATAAAGCGGCATGCAAGATTTACAGGCGGTTTTTTGCGCTATTGCGGGAAATCGAACATATTTTTATGCTCATGTAAAAATTCTCTGGAAACGTCTACAAACGGGAGATCTAATTCTTGCAGTTTGTGAAAACGGGTAAGATTGGCTATAATGTAATTATCTTAATCTTCACTATCGTTACTTTTTGCCCACAAATAAAAACCCAGCGAAGCGGGTCCTTGCAGCTAGTATTATCACATACAAATGTACGAACAAATAAAAACCCAGCGAAGCGGGTCCTTGCAGCTAGTATATATATATAACTCGTCTTTACCTTCAGAATGAAGCTTTTTTTGCTGTTTTATAATAACTAATTAATGATATAAACAGTTTTTAATAAAATTTCGAAGAATTCCACTATACCCAATCTTAAGTATTTAAAGTGCCAGGAAAGTTAGGGGAGTCGTTGCTGGACTTTTATTAATAAATAAATATTTTATGTAACTTATTTGTTCAAAATAAAATTGGTAAAGGGGATCCGCTCTTATCCTCAGACTCCATACGAGTTCTGGGTGGACCTGTTTATATGTGTAAGCCTATGTGTGTTTGTATTGTTTATATTATGACTTTTCTGCGAACTTTTTCCTGGATTCGGGTGCGTATAAATTATATACGTACAGAACTACAGTTTAGAGAAATGATTCGCAATAACCGTTTACTTCGCTTCCCTAGAATTCAGCTAATGTTAAAAAATAAATAATAAATACTTTGTCGATACTTAGGCAGAAAACAATCTGTCGGGGAAATATGCGAATTATTCTACTTACAACAATTATTTTACGACTTCCCGAAACATAACGAAGACTTGCATTATAATTCTTTTTCGTGTCTAATTTCATTCATAGATAAGACGAAGGAAAATGTCAGAAGAGCGAGAAAGATTCGACCCGGAAGAAGTGACTATAGTTAACCACAATGGAGAATGTGTCGCGATGTCGAGATCGTCCTTGATAGAAAAGGGAGGACTTCTGAAAAACTCTACAAATGTGTCTATTAGTGAACGAAAGTTTATTCTCAGATTACCTGCGACGTCGGAAATGCTCAAACAATTTGCTAGGTTTGTACGAATCTACTTTATATAAAAGTTAAATATTCATTTGTCTTTCGCAGACGAATATTTTAGGAAAATCGTGTTGACAGAAACGTTTGGCTTCGTTTAGTTGTTTTTCAATTCCGTGCCAGGAAAAAATTATCTGGTCAGAATATACACTACTGTATACAAATAATTAAAATTAGTTTCTAATTTTTCTACAACGAATTCTCTTTCCAGATATTTAGAGAACGAAATCGCGGAGTTTACTTCTGCCGATAACGGATTCCAAATGTACTTATTTGGCAAACGTCATTTTATTAAGGAGCTGCAAGAACTGTGTCTCGAGTATCTGGTAGAATCGATTTATTCCGGAAACGTTTGTCCTACCCGCGATTTGGCCGTCAGACACGACGAAAAACAATTGCAATATCATTGTTGGAAGCGATTCAGTTTGTCCGATAACAGTATATTCCGAACCGACGATTTCCAACGTTGCGAAGTAAATACAATTAACAAGTTATTGAGAGGTTCCTTTTACTACGAACTGAACGAAGAGGATTTGTTCTTCGGTCTTCTCGTGTGGGTGGAAAAATCGTTTACGACTACGAAGGAAACAAATGCTAATATATCGAAGACAAATGTCATAAACCATTCCTCAGTCTAGTCTGATTTTTACTCGTAGAACCGGATACGTTAAAGAAGATTGTAAACAGCTGTGGTAAAGGTCGGATTTTAACGAAAGAAGACGTTCGCTGCATAGAATTTCTCACTGGAAAAAATGTTGCTCTTCTGCCGGCAACAATTTCTGCTAGTGTTAATCCGCGAAGATTTTTCGATTATTCTTTGTCTATAGCCGTAAATACTCCGAAGGAAACGTTAAAAAGGAACGTGAGGATGGAAGAAAAATTTCGATTAATGGCCGACGTTTGGGTATCCGAAAATTGTATTGTCAACGCCATTAGTCTTCCGATATCCCAGGACAATCCAGAGGGAATTAAGGTTTTGATGGGCACGAAGAAGAAATATTCCCACGATTTTCTATACGAAAGAAATATCTGCGGTATAGAAGGAATTACAGTAGACTCCCCTATAATGCGTAGATACGTTTTTCTTTATACGAGTTTGGCGTTGTAAAAATCCTTAAATACATGAGCTAATCGCAGCCCGACACGTGTGAAGTTTACGGACTACAGCTGTTTGAAAGGTTTTCTTCCATAAAATTAATCGATTCTAGACTAATTCGACTCAACATTTCAAAAATACGCATCATTTTTTACGAATAATCCGTATAAACTATACTATAAACAAAAAATTGTAGAATTACTTACCGAGTGTGCACCGTTCGACGTCACCATTGCTTAAGCTTGTGTTCGTCGCGGAGCAGCGCACTAAATGGGGGCCGCGATTTTTGATGTTATTTTTCTGCGAAATATTCGTTGAACTTTGGAGACATCATTAATAGAAATAATTTTTATGGCCGTTGAATAAGAAATGTTTCTTTCACAAGAAATGTGTAAAGTTAGTGCTGTATTAGACTTACGGTACCTAATTTACATACTGTACAGACGATAGTAAACAACTTACTTGCTTAAACTCTCCGTAGCGTGGCGCAGGGCGGAGGAAAGTAGTTCGGCTGCTCATCCACTGTTGGTCCAGATTCTATTAATCTTGTCGCGACACGAGTCCGCGACGACGTTTTAGGAGTTCCTTTATACGAATATTGCTACAATTTTTTCGCTACGTTATAGGAATTTCCGTTATAGGAACCCACGTTATAGGGGGGTCGACTGTATTTCGGAAACGTTTGTCGTATCTACGATTTGGCCGTCAGACACGACGAAAAACAATCGCAATATCATTGTTGGAAGCGTTTCAGTTTGTCCGATAACAGTATATTCCGAACCGACGATTTCCGACGTTGCGAAGTAAATACAATTAACAAGTTATTGAAAGGTTCCTTTTACTACGAAACTGAACGAAGAGGATTTGTTCTTCGGTCTTCTCGTGTGGGTGGAAAAAACGTAAAAACATAAAACTATTCCTGCCTGTGATCCGATTTTTCCTCATAGAACCGGATAGGTTAAAGAAGTTTGTAAACAGTTGTGGTAAAGATCGGATTTTAACGAAAGAAGACGTTCGCTGCATAGAATTTTTCACAGGAAAAAATGTTACCGATCTGCCGGCAACAATTTCTGCTAGTGTTAATCCGCGAATATTTTTCGATTATTCTTTGTCTGTAGCCATAAATACTTCGAAAGAAACATTAAAAAGGAACATGAGGATGGAAGAAAATTTTCGGTTAATGGCCGACGATTGGGTACCCGAAAATTGTATTGTCAACGCCATTAGTCTTCCGATATCCCACCATAATCCGGAGGAAATTAAGGTTTTGGTGGGCACGAAAAGAAATGTTCCCACGATTTTCTATACGAAAGAAATATCTGCGGTAGAGAAATAATTATCTATTTTAAAGAAGCCAAATATTTCCAGAAGCGCGGTCTACTTATATTTTCCGTTAAAATTCCCAGAGAAGAAATAGATTCGAATTTTATACGGCTCTTAGGACACGCGGAAGGTTATATCCCACTACACTATTTCGGAGATAAAAGTACGAGCGACGAAGAGAAAAGAAACACTTTTAATTGTCGCATTTGCCTCTTTTAAATTGTAAAACCGTTTTTTAACAGAGTTACGTTAGAAAATTTTAATTAGAACAACAGCCGTTAATTTTGCAGGATATTCACAATTAATTTTATTCTTGTGTTAATAATTACATCGAAATTGCAGAAAATTGAAAGAAATGAATGTCAACTGCCAGAAGAAGGACGATTGATTTTTTCATTGCGGTTGCACCTTAGAAAATAAAATTGTAATTCGTACTTTAACATTAAGCGTTAACCGTCAAAAACATTGTTTGTGTTTTTTATTTGGCTTTTTTTCTTTTACAAATTAAGTGCGCGACGTGGCATAAATTTAGAATTTTCACTTTTCCGGCTCTGTTATAAATAACAGAGAATATACAGTGTAAAAATGACCTCCCAGAGCCTTCTCCATTCTTGAATTTCTTGAATCAGTTTGTAGCGGATCTGTTGACTACATCCTTGCCAAATGCCTCGGTCACATTATGGCCACCTTTGAAGTGACAAGAGCAACAGCACACAAATATATTCTTTCATATGTTTCATATTGTCAGACATTACTGATGTGTCTATTTCCAATAAAATGTGTGATGAAACTTTTTTAGCCACTCTACTTATACAGTGGTGCCTCGTATAACGTACTTAATCCGTTCCAGGTGCACGTCCGTTAAGTGAAAAGTCTGTTATACGAAACGCATTTTCCTATAGAAATACATGTTAATACATATAATTCGTTCCGCAGCATAAAATAACCATACTGTACCATTAAAAGAATGAAAATGGAGCAGTCACAAATTATGCCGGGTAGTCAGATGTTGTGAGGAGGAGATGGAGGAATTTTCTTCACACATTTATACAGATACAGACTTTTTACACATTGCAGCAGGTCTCTTTTTATTGATTTTTAATCGGAGTCAGATTCAGGAGAGGCTATCGGAGCTTGCAGGGTCAACTCCTCTTGTTCCATCCTTTGTTTTTTGCCTGCTGGCTTCTTGAAAAAACGTGTCCAAGGTGGTCTGTTTCTCTCTTCTTCAACACCTGTCGGAAATGACGGGCAAGAGTGTCATTGTAGAGATTATTGATCCTAATGGCCTCAGCTCTGTTTGGATAATGAGTGTTGGTAAACTCCTGAACCTCTCCCCATTTGACAAGGAAGTTTTTGTCAAGTTTCACTCCTTCTGATGATTTCTTGCATTGTTTCAATTGAAATCATCTTTCTGTTTTTTAGAAGCCATGATTTGCACAATACTTGAATAAATGTAAATATCCCGCACTGAGGTGATGTACCTAATAAACAAGAGAGCAAGCCGAATCCCAACGGGAGGTCTGTACTTCAGATATACTAATAATATATTCTAATAACACTAATATATTATAAAAATAGCAGATTGCCATTGGCAACGGCAAAAGAGTGGAAACATTATTCGTACTTGTTCACAGAAAGTCAGTTGTTCGCAGCGTCCGTTATTCAAGCCGTACGTTATACGAGGCACCACTGTATATATATACCACATCAAACGTACGCACACGAATAATTCGAATTGAAGAGGTAGATGATCAACAACACAACAATTGATCAATTGTTATCAAAATATTCGTTTTCGAAAAATTATCGTTGCTAATTGTGATTTACCGCTTAACAATGTTTAACCTTTCAGCACGCGCCTAGTGCCAATTAGGCACCAATCGATTTTTAATTACTTCGTGTAAAAATTCTAATTGTGTGAATAATCTGAAAAAATTATTACCTGTCTAATTTTTCTTCAATTTTACGATGCGCAATTCAATTTTTGCTTAAAGCGTCTTATTATTTTTATTTAATTATTGGTGCCGAATCGGCACTATGGCGCGCGTGATCTCGAATTTCAATTTTCAAATTTCCCGCCAGTCGCTGTTACTAAAAATAGCTGCAGCTACGGCGCGCGCTTCTTCGCTTATAATCGCGTTATTATAAAGCTAATAACTTTTAAAAAACTGAAATTTGAGCGAAAATAATTTAATTTTTTTCATTGGTACTTTTTAATCATTTTATAAAGTTTTATGACACCATCACATTTTCCTGAGTGGAAGTAAACAATTTGTTAGCCATTTGACCCTCAGCAGACAGAGAAGGAAGTTTTTGAAAACGAAGTAATAAAGCGTTTAGCAGTTTGTTGTTTTTCACAGTGGAGGACTAGTAAGTCTATATAATAGACTCTAGTAAGACTTATTAGAGTCTATTATTTTCCAGAGAATAAATAATAGAGTTGAAAAATAGCACAATTCCGTGAAATGTAACAAATCTGATGTCAATAAACGAAAGTTGAAATTATTTATAGTGAGTTAATATTTTATAAGTTCAGTTTTTGCATTTACGAATCAAATTCTAAAAAATATTAATGTTTTTATTTAAATAAATTTAAATAAAAAAAATAGAATTTTAATTATTTAAATAAAAATTCTATATTTTTACAACAACAAGTATTTTATACTGTTAGATGGTAGAGAAATCGAGGATTTAATCGTAGTCAAGCATTTACTGTATATCAGTAAAAATAAAAACATTGCATTAATTTGGTTTATATATTTTGCCGTTACATTGCGCCAAGTAAGCTTTAAACTACAGTCAGTAATATATATTATTATTATATGAATTTATTAATTATAATAAACATACACTATGTCTAAAATTTCATTAGAATAGCACTCTCTAATTAACATCTTTAAGTAATTGAATCGGGTCCCGCCGCCATCTTAAATTACGCGCGACTGTAATTAATCGATTCTGAGCGCGTCCTGTTGCATTAAATTAAATAATTCATAAAAATAAAAATAATAAATATGTTTACAAAATAATTGACTATATCTATTCGCAATAGTACTCTAAAACACATCGTACTTATAGTTTAGCATTTCTGATAACAATTAATTAATTTTTAAATTTTATATTTTATATATAAAATGCGAATAAAAAAACATAAATGCGTAAAACTTAATAAAAAAAATATCTGCAACTTCAGAAAACACATATATATGAGAATCTATCAAAAAAAGTTAGTTAATAATAATTAAAATCGAGAAAAAAAATAAAACTTTCGAGGTAAAATAATTTCTGTGGTAAAAAGTGAGGTAAGCGATCACGTGACGCCCGTCTCCCCATCGTCTATAACCAAAACGGCCGAGGGTGAAATAAAAGCGAAAACATCAGTAGAAGTAAAAACAAACATCGGCGCGTATCTAGGACTATATATTTGAACGGGAGCGAAGATGAAACACGACACTTTGTAATTTATGATAATTACCTTCTAATATTAAAAAATTAAAATCATCAAAAAATTATAACAAAATTAAAATTTTTTGACTAAACTCGACTACAAACATATCTTAGAACTGGATTAAAGTAAAAGTACCCGTTTTTCGACGCTAAATTTTTATTAATTAATTTTTTAAATTGATGCCTAATTGACCGAGCGCGCGTAATTTCTATTTGACGGAGCACGCCCGTGCTGAAAGGTTAAAAAGACTTAAATCTAGAGTCATCAGGGACTAAACTTACCCAAATAATCGGTGCAATTACAGCAAACCTCAGAAAATACTCGAAACAATTAAATGAGTCGCATTCGAACAAAACAAGACAATCGTCGAAATTTTATTGTCGCGTGGCGACTCGGTTTAATGTTAAAAACTTAGATTTTTTGACAAAATTTCGGGGTTTCCGCGTCGGTCTTTCTATAGACAGATCTGGACAGACCATTCTGCATTTTGTCTGTAGCTTTTCATTCATCCCCACAGAAACGAGGTAGAATCAATTTTGTTAAAGTTAGAATGTTCGAAGATTCTGGTAAATCAAGTAGATTTGAGTAGGATTCGACTTAAATGGAGCAATCGTAGAATCTGGAACAAATTGAAAAAATTGCAGCCCAACAACAATATAGAAACGTCGATTTGTCGATAAAGATAAAGACAACATGCTGCCAGTTCGTACAGTCAACGTTTCTCTGTCATAGCACCAGTGTTGCTGTTCCTAGTACATTTGTACTTTTCTGGTACATTTTGCCCTTTCCAGTAAATTGAAAGTACATTTAGATTTTTAGTACATTTTCAGTACATTATAATATTTAAAGTACCATTTACGTACAAAATAATATTTCACGCCTTAAAGAAAAAANCTTTTATTGTCATTGTGTTTTTATTTTTATTTATTTATTTATTAAATTTTTCTTTTCACTTTGCTTTGTTCATTAGTGCATACTGTAACTCGGAGGAACTATGTAACGGATATGTTCAGGTAATGCTCACTGCGGGGCAGCACTTTGTACCTTGTTTTAAATGTACAATTAAACTAATGAATGAATGAATGCTGAGCTGTTCCGCGACGAAAACAAACTTGAGCAACGGCGATGTCGAATAGTGCACACTCGGTAAGTAATCCTACAATTTTTTGTTTATAGCGTAGTTTATACGGATTATTTCCAAAAAAAATATACGTAATTTGGAAATGTTGAGTCGGATTAGTCTAGAATCGATTAATTTTATGGAAGAAAACCTTTCAAACAGCCGTAGTCCGTAAACTTGACACGTGTGGGGCTGTGATTGGAAGGACTCGTAAGAAATCGGATTCCTAAATAATGGAACGTATCTACTGTCTTATAGGGGGGTCGACTGTAATTAAATATCGTAATATTGTGACTAATTGTATTCCCGAAGTTTTTGAATTCACCAATCAGTAAAAACGTTTTTTCTCCAGAGTCGAAAATTTGTTTTTGTAAACGTAATATTAATTTCCTTGTATTTAACTCGTACTAATTTTATTCAATTTCTTTAAATTACTATTTAATTAATAACAATAAATACTAATATAAAAGCAGTCGTCTGTGTGTGAATTCCTTATAATTCCTTCAATTTTTGTCCAATCCAAATGAAATTTTGGATATACTATATATTCTTTCAGATATTTATAAAATATTAATTAAAAATGAGTGTCTTTATATCATAGCAGAAATCTAATTTATTTATTTATTATATTTTAAAACTTTAAACAAAGAAATGTAAAATTGTACACGACACTCTTTATTTATTTTCTGATATATTTGTATAATTTCGTAATCTCTTATCCCAGTTTCGGACTCCACCACTTCACTACTGACTGCTTTCTCTCTCTCTCTGACCGTTTTTTCTCGCTTTTACACCCTTCCTTTTACGATCCTTTGTCTACATTTCTTATTGCCATTTACGACTACATGCAAATGGTTGCACATGGACCGACAAAACAGCAGTGAGAGAGACAATATCGCTACACCCCCGACGCAAGATAATTGTTAGGGTGGTAACCCGAACACGGATCTGGACTAAACTCCTTAAGAGAGATGGAATTTTGTTGGACGCCCGAAGAGGAGAGGGGGGATGACTTGGACNTGTAGCCAGGCTTCCATCTGTCTGGATAGTGGACAAAGACGCCGCCACAGCCGTTCGTGATTGTGTCATTATCTCTCCTCGTCCGTTTTATGTCTGGAGTGTTCAGAACCTGCCCGCATATATATGGCCCTTCACGTATTTACTGTCCCAACATGTCTTCACAATCAGATGGAAAACAATTCGGCGAAAAGGCTATCTCGCTTTCCTCGGCCAAACGATGCGGCCTTTCTCAACTTCCGTCAGTCGAACACGAAGACTTTGTATCGAACTGGCATGTCTGGCATTAGAAGGCTTCAAAACAGCGCAGACAAAAAAGTCCAGAAACGAATTGCTTAACTTTCCCGCCGACATTTAGTGGCACCATATCTTCTCATATTTTATTAAAAATCTTTTTATATTCTTAACTATTATAAAATGGCAGAAAGCTTAATTTTAATTAACTGCTAATAACAAGTAAAATCGTCATTAAGTCCGACCCTATTGAGATATACGACGTAGGAATCAATTCGACAAGATTAAATCTGTTTCTCGAGACATTTCTTAAAACTAAAGAACCCTTTTTGTTCAGGCGTTGCATCAAAAAGAATTTTATTCCGGTTGCGCTATTCTTCACTAGGGAATTATGTGGTATAGAATGATATAGAACTAATCTCATTTACAAACTCTTTCTATATTATCAAGGAGCCATTCTCGAAATACGTCCTCCTAAGCCGGATAGAAACCTTCCGATTTAACTTTCTTAACTCCTTTTCAGTGGGAAAAAATAGGTGTATTGGCGGACATCGGTGCGGTTTCTCTACGAAATCGGTTCGTTTCTGACGATGGAAACTTTATAGAAAAAGAAATTAAAAATTATCCAAGACTGACAATATACCGAAGGAGTCGGTTTTGTTGTTTTCTGTCGAGATGCATCCACTTTTCTTCTCGTTGCCGAGCTTCAGTAACGTTGACAAAATAGAATAAAATCCACTTAACATCTGTTAAATAAAAAAGTCTTTTATTCGAGCCAGTGTTTATAATTACAAGAACATAGAATATGAAATGCAGATGCTAGAACTGAGATTTAAAATTTAAATATTGTGTTTAAATAAATTTTTATGCTTCAAAAAAATCTTAATCGCACACATGGTCAGTGAGAAACTAAATTCGGGTCTAACGAAATACACCAGAAAGAGGTACTCACTCTCGTGACAAAGTTTTTCTTGATGAAGAAGAATCCTCCGACAGAAAGGCCGATCGGGGTCTTTCCGAATCTCTTCATGAAATCTAGAAACTAATCAGATAAGTTTATTAATCAAATTGTTTACGGTTAAAAGGCGAATTTAATAATTAATCGAGTATTTCGAGCGATGTCAACCTTGAGTTTGCTTTCAATTTTCATGTGGACGGAAGAAAATCTTCTGATTTCTATGAAGCTATTGTACAACTGAAAAAAAAATGAAAATTAATTTAATTAATATTCTTTTAATTATTTTTAGAATAAGTTCGCGTTAAACTCTGCATTGTAAAGTATATTATAGGAGCGATTAAAAACAGTATACATTGAGATACAACACGAAAATAAAAAACTCCAGCAAGGAGTTACTTAACTTCTCTGGCAAAATTTAAAACTGTCTGGGTGGAGCCATCCGTTTATAAAGTTCTTAATAATAGAATATCCTAACAGATGACTCTATAAATGATGTTTTAATAAAGAGAGTAGCCATAAAAGGTACGATTTTCTATTTCAACTTCATAATTAAAGTTTTTCGACTATTTACAAAACAGATCAAATTTTCGAGTCTATCTTAATCCTTTTTTATACAACACCGGAAGTAACAGTTAACACGGGGTTTTTTTTGTTGAAGAGTTTTTTTGTTGAAGAAAATTCTTCGACAAAAAAACCCGTGTTAACTGTTACTTCCGGTGTTGTATAAAAAAGGATTAAGATAGACTCGAAAATTTGATCTTTTTCTAAATAGTCGAAAACTTCAATTATGAAGAATTATATCCTGAGTTATTACAGAAATTGTATTGAAACTTATATGTTAGTTATGTTATGGTTTGCAATTGCATAAATATTTCATACGTTCCATGCAATTAAATAAGTAATAGCATAAATTTTTTAAATTAAATTTTAAGTTAGCTCTTTTCGCTCTATGGCACTAAAGGTTAGTGCACACATTCGCGAAATGACAAAATTTGCGGGAAACCACGTCGTATCCGACGTGTCGTTCATTCCCTCCGTTTTTCGCTGTCGCCAGCGAAATGTGCTCAGTGTGAACTAAGCTTAAGAGTGTATTTAGCAAATCCATTACGAATACTGCAAAGTCTTTAACGAGGCAGGAAGATTTGCTTTACTTTGGCTCGTCCGTACACTCTAACCACTAAGGAAGGCTCCTCTAATCTCGACACAGTGGGAACATTGAATTAAATAGTGGAAAAGGTTATAATTGGATACCGAGACGAAGAAGAGAGTATTAAAAGAAAAATTGGTGTTTCGCGTTTGTTTTAATTCACTAGTCTGTCTTTCACTATACAATATAATAAATCGTAAAAGAAATGCGTCATAGCCTTTTAATTCCAATGACGATACAATGATTTAAAAATGAAAATTATCCACACGAGAAACGTTTTTATTTCTATTTTTATTACGTGAACGAAGATAGCGCTTACCTCAGATGTTAAACGGGACAAAGCAAAAGAAAGTAGAAAAATCACGAAAAATAAAGCTAAACATAAAGCCGAAATGATGATTCTCAGAAGCAAGTTTATGTCGATGAATGCCACCACGTAAATGAAAAAACAATTGACGTACAGAGCCATGGCGTAGATCACAGGAAAGACGTATTCGCACGCCTCGTTCACCTGTACGAAGATGTCCAAAATTTCCGTGTGCTTTTCTATGCAACTATTTAAGAAGATCTCCAAACGACTGTTTTCGGCGTGGAAACTCTTCATCGCTGTTGACAGAGTTTTTAATCTTTCGAATATTATAAATCCAACGACGATACCTTGCAAGACGGAAAATAAAATAACAGCAAAATAATATATGTGACTGATATTTATAAGAATGCAACAAAATGCCGCTTCTCCGGGAGATTTCATATCTCTTATGATTGGAAAACCCAATATATCAACTACTACAGATTCAATAAGTAAGACGATAAAGTAGAGAATAAGTGAAATTAATGAAAGTGCTTCGAAGTGTTTGTTTAAGGAGATTTGTTCTTCGCAAGAGCTTTTCTTGTATTCGAAGTACAGTTTTCTTCTTTTAAATATGCCGAAAAGAACGGCACAAGACAGATAAACAATAGAATATATCAATCTGATAAAACTATTGCCGGTTCCGTAAACGTATACCCACTCACTGCAGGTTACGCCTTCGAAAATGGTTTCCAGAAACTGTCGAATTGTGATAGTCCACAAGAAAAGTTGTACCGTATTTTCGTAACACCCGTAAGCTTTGTCCAGGAAGAAACGAAATTTCGGTTTTCTTTCGTTCTTCTGGCAGTTGCAGTCCATAATTATATTCGTGGCGAAGACTTTGGCCGCTCGAAGAACAAAGTCGATCTGACAAACCGGACACCCGGCAGTTACATCCGAATCCATTATCAATTGTAATGGAAGTAAAGAATGTTTTGGAGCTAATACTGATGTTTAAACACCGACATACGTTTGTTCAAATGGTAGACGTACACGAATGACGATTATTTTATAAGACTGAGCAGTAGAGAATTTCATCCAAGCGCAGCACTTAGAAAACTAATTACGTATTGATTCGGTTCGATCTGAAACAGGCGTATCCATCGATATTAGTACAAACATTGCGTGCTGATAACTCGGGAATTTAATTAAGTATAAAATTTGCATCGTATATTAAAAACAATGCGATTTATATTCAAAATATTTTAAGAGGCGGAAGATTACTGAACTTAATTAAAATTCATATCGATTTGTCCCTTTTACGATAATTATGTGTACTTAGTGGAAAGCTTATGCGAAAATATTTTAGTCAATTAAAAGCTTTCCTTAGTTTTAAAGAATGTCGAAGATTTGAATATTTCTCCAGTTATTAAGATATAACAGAAATAATCGCAGATTGGAAATGCATATTTTGGAAAATAAATAAAATAGGGGAGAAAACGCGGTAACCGGGTTCGCATCCACCGCATTGGCTGTAAACGACAGAAGCTCTTGCCTTTCCCCCTTTAAGGAATAAAATGGCAGACGTTCGGTATTAAATAATTTTATTAAACAAACGATTTGGCTTCCGACGATAACCAAAGTGGAAGACGATTTCCGGTTCTACAAAAGTCGGCCCTTGGGACCGTCGTTCTTCCTGTACAAAAGGCGACGCGCCGTCCGCCACGCGTCGCGCCAGAGTCCGTTAAGCGAGTTTGTCGTGGACGATTGGTTGGAAGTTTTGAAATGCGGTTGTATACAGGAAGTTATCGTTTCAGATTTTTCATGTCATTGCAATTATGAGCGTGCAATAACATGAAAAATTTTAAAAACTAATAAGTAGGTTTCATGTTAATAAATACAAATGTATTCTGGAAGTTTATAAGTTAATTATAATTTCTGTTTTCTATATCCTTGTCGAGCACGAATGCGGTCACTGACGTTCACCGTCGCACCAATAGGGCGATCACCGATCCTAAATCGGTAAAATGTTTATTCAATAGCTGATATTCCTGTAAAGTAGCCTATACTTTTTTTCTGAACATAAAATGAATACAGTAGACCCCTATAAAACGGGTTCCTATAATTACGATTCCTATAAAACTGCGAAAAAATTGCGATGGTATCCGTAAAAAACGGTAAAAAAAAACTCCTATAATTACATAAAACGTCATCGGGCAGCCGAACTATTTTCCGCTGTCAAGCGCTACGCTACGGAGATATTACTATCGTCTGTACAGTATTATATATAAATTAGGTACTGTACATATAATTATATATTAATTATATATAAATTAGGTACTGTATATATAATTATATATTAACTTAATTTATTGTAACTTTATTATAATTATATATATATTTTTTGCCGCCTGAGAGTTTAGGCAAACTATCGTCTGTACAGTATGTAAATTAGGTACCGTAAGTCTAATACAGCACTGTGATTTTATACATTTCTTGTGAAAGAAACATTTCTTATTCAACGGCCATAAAAATTATTTATATTAATGATGTCTCCAAAGTTCAGCGAAGTTTTCGCAGAAAAATAACATCAGAAATCGCGGCCGCAGTTTGTTGAGCTGTTCCAAGAGGGCGCTAAACGGCTTAGTCAATGAATGCAGGAAAATTTTGCTCTGTATTCGAATTGAGTTTTTGCTGAAATTTTCACTTTAAGCTCTAAGTGTTATATATTTCTGGATAGCATTTTCCGTGTGGATTAAGAATCTGTTAAGTTTTTCAACGTACGTCAATTTTTCGCGAAGTTATTAGTTTTTGAAAACTGAATACTTTTAAAATCTTCAACATTCTTCTACAACGACTGTCGCCATAATAACGGTCCATAAAAGATTCCAGAATTTTTACCGGAAGTCGTATGTTCTTTCTTCATATTATTCTTTTTTTGGAAATTATTAATTTTAGAAGTTATTATACTCACAAGTCAGTGATGGCTATTGAAGAATTTCTGGAGAAAACTGAGGAAGCCATTGAGGATTTAAAGAGATATTTCCGTAATAANTTATCCCAGTTTCGGACTCCACCACTTCACTACTGACTGCTTTCTCTCTCTCTCTGACCGTTTTTTCTCGCTTTTACACCCTTCCTTTTACGATCCTTTGTCTACATTTCTTATTGCCATTTACGACTACATGCAAATGGTTGCACATGGACCGACAAAACAGCAGTGAGAGAGACAATATCGCTACACCCCCGACGCAAGATAATTGTTAGGGTGGTAACCCGAACACGGATCTGGACTAAACTCCTTAAGAGAGATGGAATTTTGTTGGACGCCCGAAGAGGAGAGGGGGGTTGACTTGGACATACTGGAATAAGCGGAAAAGGGAGAGTAAAAATTTCAAAAAAAACGTGCCCTCTGGGTTAGAATTAATATTAAAGGTCTACCGTATTTTTATATATAATATGTAAAACAATGTCTCTGGTTTGAAGTACAGTATTTTTATTTACTCCAAATGATTTTATACGTTTTAATTGAAACTTTTGTATGTAATTTTCCTTTTAGCTCTTGTGAAAAGTCGTTTCTTTTTTATGTGTAAAGATAAATTCCCTTTCTTTAGGCGTCTACATCAACGTAGGATGGCGGGTAGAATTAGAAACATTAATGTTACTAAATTTTGGTGGTTATTGGTCGACTCGGTGGGGAGATACAGGATTCTCGTGTGTCATATATCGAGTAGGGTCTGAATTAATGACGATTTTACAGGATTTTTTTTATAAAACCCATTCTTATTCTCAAAATTACGCTTTTTGCCATTTTATAATGATTAAAAATGTAAAAGTTTGGTTAATGTTTAGGGTCGTAGACTGTCATGGCGGCTCTTCCTGTTTTAGCCTCGAAACCGGACCGCTTTGGAGACGACGTGTCACGTGACGACGCGAGCGAACGGTGGCAGCTACGCGAGCGAACGGCGGCGGCTGCTGCGCCGCGATAAACGGGGAAAACCGACGCGCGGATTAACGTCCATATACGTAGATTCATGGCGGCTCATCTCTGATTTCGCAAAAAGAAAAGGAAACAGTGGGGACGCACGTTCTAACCTAACCTAACTTATTCTAATAATTTAATCGGTAATAATTGTGGTAATTTATTAGAATAGGTTAGGTTAGGTTAGAACGTGCGTCCCCACTGTTTTCTTTTTTTTTCTTGGTTAAAGTCCAGACACGTGGATTGCCATGGCGGCTGACCTCTGATTCCGGCAAAGAAAAGGAAACAGTGGGGACACACGTTCTAACCTAACCTATTCTAATAATATAATTGGTAATAATTATGATAATTTATCAGAATAGGTTAGGTTAGGTTAAAACGTGCGTCCCCACTATATCTGGACTTTAACCAAGAAAGCAAACATTGGGGACGCACGTTCTAACCTAACCTAACCTATTCTGATAAATTATCATAATTATTACCAATTATATTATTAGAATAGGTTAGGTTAGAACGTGTGTCCAAACTGTTTCCTTTCGTTTGCTGGAATCAGCGGTGAGCCGAAAAGCGCTGCCGCGGCGCAGCAGCCGCCGCCGTTCGCTCGCGTCGTCACGTGACAGGTCGTCTCCAAAGCGGTCCGGTTTCGAGGCTAAAACAGGAAGAGCCGCCATGACAGTCTACGACCCTAAACATTAACCAATAGTTTTTTTTTAAATGAAATACCGTAAGAGATAGACCCACATTTTAAACTTCGAATGATTGAATAATGTTATTAAAACCTTGCCAAGAGTCTGATCTCGGTCTACACCAGACTCGAATGCGCCAATTACGTGTTCCGTCCAAACCGTGCTAATGTGGCCAACGACAGATTGATCCTAATGTCCGAAAATTTAAATATACTCAAGCAAACAAAACCAGAAAACGAGCCGAAGAAAGATAAATTATAATAATGTGTACCCAATCGGGAACACCGAATGTAGATAGACAGTGCGACGTTTTGGTTGAGTTGACCATAGTAATTTAGGAACCAGCCAAACAACAAAGACTACGTAGAAAAAAAAATGTTCTCTGAATTGGCCAAAATAAAATCTTACATTAGGATCCGAGAATGTCGTTAATACATCATAGCATTAATGCAAGGTATTCAGTCGCAAATACTACAACGTTCCATAGGAGGAAGACATGCCGCCTCTAAATCAAGAGATCGAGAAATCACTGGATCTTTTTTAACTTCGATTTTCATCAAAACGTTTTCTCTCTTTGCTCCATAAAAATTCAATTATTCACACAAACAGTATTATAAAAATCTTCGAGGAACACATTGCAACGTCCTTTGTCAGATCAAAATACAACTAATTTGCATAATTTAGAGCATGAATGACTTTCCTCCCCTTAGTATGAAGTGTTGTAAACTAACTTCATTGCGGGAGAACGTAGACTTAACCTTATTAATTCAGTTTGTTCTTTATAAACGAAAACAATATTTCAAGTATAATAATATTTTTCTTAACAACTCGCCAATAATCACGAGGAAATCGACTCATTTGCATGTAAACCCAAACGTCTTCGACTTAAACGTTTGCAAACCGGCAAATGTAGTGAGAAGGAATCAAATTTCCATTGTCTTCCTGTTTATTTCTTTAAAATTTACATTAGTGTAATTTAGTAGAAAGGAAAATGCCAAATGTACAAGGCCAGGAAGTATTCAATTCAGACGAAGTGACTATATTCAACGACAATGAAGAATCGATGGTGGTGTCGCGAACCTCCTTGATAAAGAAGGGCGGATTACTAAAATATTCCGTAGCGGTGTGGTCGAACGAAAGAAAGCTTATTGTGAAGTTACCTCTGACACTGAAAATGCTACAACAATTTGCCAGGTTTGTACAAATGTATTCCGCGAAAGTTACAGTAGACCCCCTATAACACTGTTGATTATTCCGTTTCATATGAATTCCATGTTGTACGAGTCACTTAGATTTTACAAATACGTGTGCCGGGATGTAAACGCCTCACCTATTTGTAAAATCTAAGTGACTCGTACAACACGGAATTATCTACAGTGTTATAGGTGGTGTCTACTGTATTTATTTTCGGGTAGCCATTAAATGTTCTGTCGTTTGTTTCAGCTTTCTGGAGAAGAAAGTTTTTAAGTTTACTTCTGCGGATAACGGATTCAAAATGTACTTATTCGCCAAACGTTACTTTATTAGCAGACTAGAAAAAATGTGCCTAGATTATTTTAAAAGGTCGATTTCTACCGGAAACGTCTGTCGTATCCACGATTTAGCCTGCGGGCGAGACGTAAAACAATTGCAATACGAATGTTACTCTCAATTTAGTTTCTCCGATAAAAATATATTCCGTACCGACGATTTCAAATCGTGCCAAGACACTACTATTTACAAGTTACTGACCTGCCCCATTTACTCCGAATTGAAGGAATTCGATTTGTATATGGGACTTCGAACGTGGATGGAAAAAACATATCTTAAATTGAAGAAAACGAATACTATTATATCGAGGAGAGACATTATAAAACCTTTTCTGCCATTGATCAGATTTTTCGCTATAAAACCGGAATTCTTAAAACACATAGTAGAAAACTGTGAGAAAGCCGAGATTTTAACGGAAGAAGAAGTTCGATCGATAAGAGAATTTCTCACTGGGAAAAATGTAGCCCACCTCCCGGTAACGATTTCTGCTAATGTTCAATCGCGAGAATCTTATCGCTTGTTTACTGCCACCAACTTTGTCAGAAAAGAAACAATTAAATGGACGAATGGGGACTTCCAGTTTATGGCCGATATGTGGGTGCCTAAAATCTGTACGGTGAATGCCATCGAACTGCCAATAACCCATTTTAATTCTAAAGGGATAAAGGTTTTGTTCGGTACGAAGTCGACTTATTCGCACGATTTTCTATACGAGAGGGGCCTCTGCGATAAAGAAGGAATTGTGCGTTTAAAAAACGTGAAATTATTACCCGCCCGTAGCTTTCACATATTTACTGTTAAAGTTCCGAGAGAGGAAATTCGTTCCAATATCATACTGTTTTTGGAACATGCCTACGGATACGTTCCGATATACGATTTTCCATACTCGGCTATGAGAAGTGAAGAAGAAGGAACGATATTTCAGTGTAGACATTACTTCGTTTTCTAAAAATATTTTTAATGTTGTCTCCTGTAGGATACTCGAAGTGTTTTTTAGCTGTAAAGTTTTTATAATTTGTAACCAATTTTATGTTTGTTTTATTTATTTACAACCTCTTCTAATTATTTAATTTATAATTTGTTTTAATCTTTACTGCGACAAAGAATATTTGATAATAAATGTCATTGAATTAAAACACGTAACTGTATACAAATTTGTTCCTTTCGATACAGGGTAGGACAACCGTTTCTCCTATTAGACAACCGTCAGCCGTTTCATACTATATGAGACGGGACTCGACACATCAGGTAAGATTGCCCTGGGTACGCTCGTAGACAGAAACCACTGGGTCCAGAAAGCTCAAATTTTAAACGTAAACCTTTCTCGTTGTGAGTGAGGTCCTGGCAAAACTTCCGTGTCTATAGGTCAAAGTTCGCGGGGGTACCCCACGGAGCAATTTCGCTAAATTATATGATAATAGGCCTACATATAAATGGATTATGTATGTTATCCCGAACAGTATATATATCTATTCTTTCCAAATGTTTCTGCCCTGGTATTTCTATCACACGGTGTGGTAGTCACCTACGAGTATGTTCCGTCTATAACAGTGTTTCTTAACCTCTAACGAATCGTCGCCCCCTTCAATAAAACCGTTACGTAGTATCGCCCCCTTCACTTCAAAACTCCGATGCCGAGGGCCAAGGCTAACGCCAAATTCGTACTGCATTGAATAGACTAGTGACTAGTATAATGTTTTGTTTAATTATTTTACGATATAACGAATAAAATATCTAATTACTGTTAATATAATGTTTTACTATATCGCCCAGAAAATTGTTTTTTTCGCCCCCAAAATATAAATTGTTACTAATTGCCCCCTCAATATGGAAAAACGCCACCACGAGGGCATTATCGCCTCCGTTGAGAAACACTGGTCTATAAGGAGTTATCATTTTATAGACAGAAACGTTTACGTAAACTGTATAAGGGAATTTATATACGTAATGTAATTATATATCGCGTAATTTTCATTTTCTGTTCTGTATATAATTATTAATAATTCAAATGATAAATACAGTGGTCGTGTCCTTTATTGTCCATACCGTAATAGATTAAACAGTGACAGAAAAATGTGGTAAAATTACACCTTAATTTTTGTTTTAACAGACACACATTCGATAGTAATTCGCGAAACACATAGAATTATTTTTTGCCGATCGATACAAGAAGCGCTATAAACAAAAATCATAGCACTACTACTGACTCTTCGACGTTCCAGCCGCCATTGCTTAATTAAGGTCATTTCAATGGTGGAGTATCGCAATCGAATAATCAGAATGCATTGACAGAGGAGACGTCTAAAGAAATCTCCTCTCGTGTGTTGAAAATACCCGAAGTTCTACTACACATATTTAAATATTTAGACGATCGGGACAGTGTGGCCAAATGTGTACAGTCGACCCCCCTATAACGTGCGTTCCTATAACGACAATTCCTATAACGTAGCGAAAAAATTGTAGCAACATTCGTATAAAGTACCTCCTATAACGTCGTTTCGCGACAAGATTAATAGAATCTGGACCAACAGTGGATGAGTAGCCGAACTACTTTCCTCCAACCTTGCGCCACGCTACGGAGCGGATAAATTGAGTTTGATATCGTCTGTACAGTATTATATATAAATTATATATAAATTAGGTACTGTACATATAATTATATATTAATTATATATAAATTAGGTACTGTATATATAATTATATATTAACTTAATTTATTGTAACTTTATTATAATTATATATATGCTTTCTGCCGCCTGGCAACACGCTACGGAGATTTTAGGCTAGTAAGTTGAGTTTATTATCGTCTGTACAGTATGTAAATTAGGTACCGTAAGTCTAATACAGCACTAATTTTATACATTTCTTGTGAAAGAAACACTTCTTATTCAACGGCCATAAAAATTATTTATATTAATGATGTCTCCAAAGGTCAAGTTATTTTTATGCGAAAAATTCGTTATTAGAAATCGCGGCCGCCGTTTAATGTGCTGTTCCGCGATGAAAACCAGCTTTAAGCAACGGCGTAGTCGAACGGTACACACTCGGTAAGTAATCCTATAATTTTTTGTTTATAGCATAGTTTATACAGATTATTCCCAAAAAATTATACTTGTTTTGGAAATGTTGAGTGGAATTAGTCTAGAATCGGTTAATTTTATAGAAGAAAACCTTTCAAACAGCCTTAGTTCATAAAGTTCACACCTATCGGGCTGCGATTGGCTCATGTATTTAATCATTCCTACAACGTAAAATTCGATTAGCGTGGAATGTATCTAAGCGTTATAGGGGGGGGTCTACTGTACTTTATGGAAATTGGAGAAAACCCGGAAATCTCCAATTTCCGGGTTTTCTCTACGTCTGTAACACCTGAATAGAAGCCAGTTACCCTTAAAAGACTTCCTGGAAGGCATCCACCTAGCCAAGTGTTTCATTGCCGTAACTTAACAAAATAAACAACATAGGAAATCATTGTGAAAGAGGTAAACGTTGTCTTTAGATAGAAAGTTTTTTATTGTATTCAAATTTTACAAATGTCGGTGCCATCAAGTATACAGGGTAGGCCAACGAAAACGAAACGGCAGAGTTATCGTGTTTGTCCAAACAAATCGCTCGGACAGGTCGATTTTATTCTCAAGGGGGACATCTTGTGCAATAAAGTTTTTGCGATTCTGAGTACAACAGACAACAAAAAAATTTAAAAACTCATTCATTTTTTATTAACTAAACAACATATGCGGTCCAGCTTATGCAAGAAAAAAATATTTTTTCTTTGCATATGCGGTCCAGCTTAAAAGGTTTTTTAATGTTTGTTAATAGTTTGTGTTACTTTTTTTCCAAAATAAATGTTTGTTTAGTTAATAAAAAAATGAATGAGTTTTTAAAATTTTTTGTTGTCTGTTGTATTCAGAATCGCAAAATCTTTATTGCAGAAGATGTCCCCCTTGAGAATAAAATCGACTTGTTTGAACGATTTGCTTGGACGAACACGAAAACTCTGCCGTTTCGTTTTCGTTGGCCCACCCTGTATACAAATTGTAGCTTATTTTAAACATCGCTGATGGTCAAAGTTGATTCACAAACAAAAGTATTTCATAATGTTTAAGTAAATTATGTTTAAATGATGTTTAAGTAAATCTATTCATCAACATTCTATTATTGTTATGGTAGTTCTGCTATTAGTTTTTAATTAAAGTAAAAAGGATCATAGAATGATATAAAAGGAATTGCGTAATTAACAATATTTTTCAATTGTTTAGCAAATTACAGGAGAAAGTACATCAAAACCTTTTAAAATCTCGGAAAAGAGTGAGATGCACTCTTCTGCCGAAATGTCAGCAGCGAGTTCGGTACAAGAGGAACATCTTAAAAGAAACCAGAAAGATAAATCTTTGCAATTTTTTGAAAAATTATGGCAATGTCACCAATGTCGCTTTACGACACACTCCGATAAAGAATGGTACCTACATAAACAGACACACGTCGACGAAGCCCCTTGCACGTCAAAGGTATTTAATTGTTGTATTCTGTTTAAAAGTTTTAGTATTGTATAAATAAACATTCAGTTTAAGTTAGAAAAAACACCAGCACACCAGTCCTTCTATACTATACAGTAGAACCCCTCTAGTCCGCCCTCGGCTAGTCCGTCACTCCGGTTAATCCGACCGTGGTCAGACTCGAGAAACTTGTCCCGACTCGTCAGTGACTCACCGTCCGTGGCGTTCTTCTGTGTTCATTACAGTATATGTTTTACATTGTGTGTGTTTTCAACATGTCAGGAGTGAAACGTAAACACGTTACTCTTTCATTAAATGAAAAATTAGCAGTGCTACAAAGACTGGACAAAGGGAAAATGGTTTATTTTACTTTTTTCTGATAATCCGACCTTTTTTGCGTTCCGACCATACCCCCGTCCCAAAGGTGACGGATTAGAGGGGTTCTACTGTAATTTACTCGCTCACCAGCCATGGCGGGCGAGTAAATTATAGTACAGGAAAGTTAATTTGTAGTTTATAAAATCGAATTTCTCACAGTTTTATAAATAAAATGCATTTCAATATACTTATTGTATATATGTTATTATTGTATATATAATAAATATCGAAAAAATATCTAAATAAAGGGAACTTTTAAGAGTTCTGGCATCAGTTAAGAATCATCAGTTACGGGTTAAGAATAGTGGAAGATTTGACAGTAAGACTGTTGATGTCTATACAGTTTACATTACATAGACTACAACTACTGGAAGTTTTAGAGGAAACAGTCATCGTGATAATAAATAGGATAAATAAACATCGTCGCAGGATAAGGCTTTAAGTTTCACTTTATGCCTTAATATCGTAGCCCTACATTCATCTCGTTGAACGTTAGAACACGTTTGAACAGTGTCAGCGAAGGAAATTTGAGGCACGAAGTAAAGCTGGAAGTTTATTTCTCTGAAGGTGCTCATTTTTCCGATTTATTATCATGACGAGCGCTTTCTCTGAAGATTCTTGTAGTTGTGATCGTCTAGATCAGGGGTGGCCAACACAAGGCCCGCGGGCCGCATGCGGCCCACCGGGAGTCATGTTGCGGCCCGCGGAACTAGGTCAAATGAACATAAATGTTAAAGTTATTGTACATATCACCAAATGAACATTAGAAGAGTTCAGAAGGTTTGGAAGAGTTCTATGAAACGTATTTGGACAAGGATAAATATCCTGCGTTTTACAAACATGCTCTGTCGATGGTTTCGCTATTTGGAAACACTTATGCGTGTAAACAGCTTTTTAGTCTCATGAAGTACATCAAATCACAAGTGAGAACACGAATTACTAATGTTCATTTGGAAAACTGTTTGCGTGTAGCGACAACATCAGTCCAGATGAATTTTGATGCACTTAGTTCTGTAAAATAAAGTCAGATGTCTCACTTTTAAATATTTTTAAATTGTCTAATAAATATGATTCTCGGTTATTAAATAAATGATTTTCGGTTATGTTTTATTTTTTTTCAAAAAAATAAATATACCTATTTTTTGTGTTTTTTTTACATTAACCCACGTGTTTGACCACGATCTCACCTACTGGAAAGCAACGATGTGGTTGAAGCGGTAGCACGCTTGCTTGTTTACTTTAATTAACAAAAAAAATTAGGTTCGTGGCCCAGCAGGAAATATTATTTTTGAAATTTGGCCCGCCTGCTAAAAAGGTTGGCCACCCCTGGGTAGATCCAGAAAGATCCAACGATCTTATTCAAAATTTAAGATAATCGTGGTTCTCACCACAAACACTAAATCAGTGATTCTCAAACTTTTTCGATCCACCGCCCCCTTTGTTCCATAAAGTTATACCCAACGCCCCCTAACCCATTTTCTTATGTGTGAGAAAAGGATTGGAAATATTCTTAGGAAAACTTTTCTATGAATCTCACACTTTGTGCCCTTACTGTACATTGTTCTCATCATCTGGAAACCATTAAACGCAATGTTTCTTCTTATCAGCCCCAATTTTGCCTTTTGTCACCGTTCAATACCCTGCCTCTATCATAGATCTATTCATCGCGCCAGAAGGGGGCGTTATTGCTTACTTTGAGAAACGCTGAGCTAAAATAAAAGTCAATGTGTTAGAAATATTCAAGTTGTGACCTTCAATAAAAAATAAAAAAATATATAAAATGTAAACATTTTATATATATTCTGTCGAATCTTTATATATAGAATTTGTCTGCCGTCGCCCCTATATATTTCCTTAACGCCCCCCAATTCTCTTTGAGCCTTTTACTGCCCCCCTGAAAGCCTCCAGCGCCCACAAGGGGGCGTTATCGCCCACTTTGAGAAACGCTGCACTAAATATTATAAATTTTATCCAGATCGGTTCGTTGGTCTAGAAGATATTAATGGTCAAATTTGGCACTTTAACATTAGAAGGGTGGCTGAGCTCTACTATACCGAGGTTATAAATATTACACAATCGGATGAGATTTCGTTAACGATGATACCATTTACTGTTAACTGCAAAGTAGATTTGTGACTGAAGAGGTGTTGAGTTTCCATTTGTGAATGATAAATTGAATTCTGTTTACCTTTCAAAATTGACATTTATTCGAAAGAAATGTTTTCATTTTATTTCGTATAAAAATTTGATTCAAATAATAATAATTTAAATATTCGTTGTTGCAAGAACAGGAAGAAACAGATCCAGAAGTGGTCAGAGCATCCGAAATTCTCATCGACATGAGAAAGAAAAAATTGGAGTTGATAAAGGAACAAAAGAAATCGCCTGATTCCGATACTCCGCCAAGTTTACAATAACCTACGAATGTTCAATATCGATTCATATTCTATTTAGTTTATAAGAATTCCTACGGGAGATTTTCCAACTCTATTCCTTTCGTGCAAAAGTGATGTAAATCGTCTTTAAATTATACATTTAAAACGAATAGAACTTATTGATTACTGTAATATTTTGACAAAACTTCGTAAACGAAAATAATTTTACAAAATACTGTATAAATCTCATCTTTATTGAAAATTTCTTGCAATTAAAATACTTTTACTTGCTTAAGAATACTTTCATGTCGTCATTAGTGTTTTAATTATAACAACGTGAATATTGATCTTGCCTGATAAAGCATTTCAAGATATTCAATATTTAAAAATGAACTAAATAAACTCACTTAGGTCACTACGACATAAGTGCGATCACCGATCCGAAATCAATAAAAGGTATATTTTAGAGGTAACATATCGATGAAATAAGTAGTCTATACTCTCCGTTAGAATATAAAACGAATAAAACCAAAATTTCAACCGGATTGGACAAAAACTGCAGGAGTTACAAGGAATTCACACACAGCTACGACGGCTTTTATATTATTAATACCCTGGAGTTTAAAGTTTTATATTATGTAAAAGAAGGAGCACTCGGACATTTTATGCGACAAAATAAATATTCCGTAAACGAAACGAAATTCAGAAGTTTTAATACATAAACTTATTTGATATTGTAATACATATGTGTGAGGGCCGAACTAACCCTCAGTAAAGTGTTATTTTCAATTTTATTTATTGGAACTTTCATCAAGTAAAATCGAACGTTAGGCTAAAAGCCATAAAACTTATTTCCCACGGAGTTTGTTCCTTGTTGAATCAGATCAAGTTAGTCAGGGATGTGTCACCAGGAACTTTTGATGGAGAAGACATATTGGACGTGCGACCGTTAATAGCCATCATCTGACCTCAGGGAAAAACCCCAAGAGGAATGAAAGAGAAAAAAAAAAGATCCCGAGGTCAGTCGTCCTCCAAAGTTCGTCCGCTCAAGAATTTATACCGTGCAAAATATCGTGCATCCGCCGACCTTATCATAAGTATATCTTACCCACCTAAGTGCCTCAACACCAGTCGGATACCTCCCTCCGAAGTTGCTCCTGTTACCTGAACACTCTAAATATCAAGAACATTCCATCCAACACCCCAAGAATCCTGACGGAGAATCATCCAGTCATCAATCCTCGACTTCTCTATAAGGTATTTATCCACACGCGAATATCCTGTAACTCTCTCTCTCTCGCGACAGTTAGATTCGATAATCTAGGGATATAGAATATGGATATATATATATATCAATCCAAGATGTCTATGATCGTATATCATGTACTCCTGCTCGTTAAAATAAATTTGTTATTGTTTATTAATCTGGAATCGAGTGAATCACTTCCTCGTTTCTCTCTCCTCACCTCTACTCCGAATCCAAGCGCTCACACGCTACCGCTCGCGAAGCTTTAGACTTAACGTCGCGAGTTCCGAGTCCCCTAGAGGCTCGGTGGTGTCATCCTGACAGGGCGCCAAAGAGGTGCCGACCCCTCGGTCACATATGTACAATAATAGACATTTCAAAATGAAGAAAATAACAATTTAATTTACAATGTTAAAACGTTTTCGAAGATGAAGGAAACGTGATATACCGAAGAGAGACGTCATAAAATCCTTCCTGTCTCTGATCCGATTTTTTCTCGTAGAACCGGATAGGTTAATCAAGATTGTAATCAGCTGCGGTAAAGATCGGATTTTAACGGAAAAAAAGGTTCGCTGCATAGAAGAATTTCTCACTGGAAAAAATGTTGCCGTTCCGCCGGCAACAATTTCTGCTAATGTTAATCCGCGAAGATTTTTCGATTATTCTTTGTCTATAGTCGTAAATACTTCGAAAGAAACGTTTAAAAAGGACGTGAGAATGAAAGAAAAATTTCGGTTTATGGTAATAATTGTATTGTCGACGCCATTAGTCTTCCGATATCCCACCACAATCCGGAGGGAATTAACGTTTTGGTGGGCACGAAGAAGAAATATCTTCAAGATTTCCTGTACGAAAGAAATATCTGTGGTAATTATCTATTTTAAAGAAGTGCGGTTTACTTATATTTTCCGTTAAAATTCCCACAGAAGAAATAGATTCGAGCTTTATACGGGTTGTAGGACACGCGGAAGGTTAGATCCCACTAGACGATTTCGGAGATAAAAGGACGAGATACGAAGAAAAAAAAAACTTTTAATTGTCGCATTTGTCTCTTTTCTTTAATTATAAAACCGTTTTTAACAAATAATTACTTTAGAAAATTTTAATTAAAACAACGAACGTAATTTTGCAAGATATCCACAATTAATTTTATTCTTGTGTTAATTAATAATTACACCAAATTTGCAGAAAATTGGAAAAAAAGAATGTCAACCGCGA
The DNA here is from genome assembly GCF_000671375.1 of Centruroides sculpturatus. Classification (NCBI taxonomy): domain Eukaryota; kingdom Metazoa; phylum Arthropoda; class Arachnida; order Scorpiones; family Buthidae; genus Centruroides; species Centruroides sculpturatus. The sequence continues at coordinate 281,112 of NW_019384506.1, forward strand.
GACGAAAAACGATTGATTTTCTCATTGCGATTGCACCTTAAAAAATAAAATTGTAAATCGGAGTTTGACATTAAACGTTAACCGTTTCAAAAACATTGTGTGTGTTTCTTATTTGGCTTTTTTTCTTTTACGATTTAAGTGCGCGACGTGGCATAAGTTTAGAATTTTCACTTTTCCGGCTCTGTTATAAATAACAGAGAAAATACAGTGTAAAAATGACCTCCCAGAACCTTCTCCATCCTTGAATTTCTTGAACCAGTGTGTAGCGAGTCTGTTGACTACATTTTTACTAAATGCCTTGCTTACATTATGACCACTTTTGACGTGATAAGAGCAACAGCACACAACTATATTCTTTCATATGTTTCATATTGTCAGACATTACTGATGTGTCTATTTCCAATGAAATGTGTGATGAAACTTCCTTTTCCTACTCTACTTATATACCCACATCAAACGACAGTCACGCGAATAACTCGAAGAGAAAGATGATCAACAGCACAACAATTCATTAATTGTTACCGAAATATTTGTTTTCGGAAAATCGTCGTTGCTACTTGTGATTTACCGCTAAACAATGTTTAAAAATACCAAAATCTAGAATCATCCGGGACTAAACTTACCTAAATAATCGGTGCAACTACAGCAAAACTCAGAAAATATTCGAAACAATTAACCGAGTCGCATTCGAACAAAACAGAAGACAATTGTCGAAATTTTATTGTCGCGTCGCGACTCGGTTTAATGTTAGAAATGTATACTTTTCGACAGAATTTCGGAGGTTTCCTCGTCGGTCTTTCTATAGACAGATTTCGACAGTTTATTCTGCATTTTGTCTTCCGTTCATCCTCACAGGGACGAGGTAGAATCAATTTTGTTAGAGTTAAGACGTTCGAAGATTCTGGTAAATAAAGTAGATTTGAGTAGGATTCGACTTAAATGGAGCAATGGTAGAATCTTCTGGAACTAATAGAAAAAATTGCAGCCCGACAACAATACAGAACCGTCGATTCGTCGCTAAAGATGAAGACTAGTTTTTATGGTGCACATAATATGAGAAAACAGGTTCTGTGGCCAGGCTTCCATCTGTCTGGATAATGGTCAAAAACTCCGCCACAACTGTTCGTGATTGTCTCATTATCTCTCCTCGTCCATTTTATGTCTGGAGTGTTCAGACCCTGCTCGCATATATGTTGGGACAGTGAATACCTTCACGTATACACTGTCCCAACATGTCTTCACATTCAGATGGAAAACAATTCGGCAAAAAAGCCATCTCGCTTCCCTCGGCCAAACGATGCGGCCTTTCTCAACTTCCGTCAGTCGAACACGAAGATTTTGTATCGTACTGGCATGTCTGGCATTAGAAGGCTTCAAAACAGCAAGGACAAAAAATCTAGAAACGAATTGTTTAACTTTCTCGGCAACATTTGGTGGCACCATCTCTTATCATATTTTATTAAAAATCTTTCTATATTTTTAACTATTATAACATGGCAGAAAGCTTAATTTTGAAAGTAGGGATGGGCTTTATAAAAAAAAAATGTAACTGCTAATAACGAGTAAAATCGTCATTAAGTCCGACCCTACCGAGATACGCGACGTAGGAATCAATTCGGCAAAATTTAATCTGTTTTTCGAGACATTCCTTAAAAATGTAGAATCCCTTTTGTTCGGGCGTTGCATTAAATGCGGGCTTTATTCCGGTTGCGCTATTCTTCACTCGGGAATTATGTAGTAAACAATGATATAGAACTAATCTCATTTACAAACTCTTCTATATTATCAAGGAGCCATTCTTGAAATACGTCCTCCTAAGCCGGATAGAAACCTTCCGATTTAACTTTCTTAACTCCTTTTCGGTGGGTAAAAATAGGTGTAGTGGCGGACATCGGTGCGGTTTCCCTACGAAATCGATTTGTTTCTAACGATGGAAACTTTATAGAAAAGGAAATTAAAAATTATCCAAGATTGACAATATGCGGAAGGTATCGGTTTTGTTGCTTTCTGTCGAAATGCATCCACTTTTCTTCTCGTTGCCGAGCTTCAACAACGTTGACAAAATAGAATAAAATCCACTTAACATCTGTAAAATAAGAAAGTCTTTTATTCGAGCCAATGTTTATAATTACAAGAACACAGAATATGAAATGCAGATGCTAAAACTGAGATTTAAAATTTAAATATTGTTTAAATAATACACTCGGAAAAATCTTAATAGTGTCTAACGCATGGCAGACATGGTCAGTAAAAAACTAAATTCGGGTCTAACGAAATACACCGGAAAGAGGTACTCACTCTCATGACAAAGTTTTTCTTGATGAAGAAGAATCCTCCGACAGAAAGGCCGATCGGGGTCTTTCCGAATCTCTTCATGAAATCTAGAAACTAATCAAATAAGTTTATTAATCAAAGTGTTTACGGTTAAAAGAAGAATTTAATAATTAATCGAGTATTTCGAGCGATGTCAACCTTGAGTTTGCTTTCAATTTTCATGTGGACGGAAGAAAATCTTCTGATTTCTATGAAGCTATTGTACAACTGAAAAAGAAATGAAAATTAATTTAATTAATATTCTTTTAATTATTTTTAGAATAAGTTCGCGTTAAACTCTGCATTGTAAAGTATATTATAGGAGCGATTAAAAACGGTATTCTTTGCGACACAACACGAAAATAAAAGCCTCCAGCAACGAGTTCCTTATCTGTCTGTGTGGCGCCATCCGTTTATAAAGTTCTTAATAATAGAATATCCTAACAGATGACTCTATAAATGCTGTTTTAACAGAGAGAGTAGCCATAAAAGGTACGCTTTTCTATTTGAAGTTATGTAAGTTATGTTATGGTTTGCAATTGCATAAAGATTTTATACGTTCCACGCAATTAAGTAAGTAATAGCATAAATTGTTTATATTAAATTTTAAGTTAGCACTTTTCGCCCTATTGCACTAAATCTTAGTTCACACATGAGCGAAATGGCAAAATTCGCCGAAAACCACATCGTGTCGGACGTTTCATATAGTTGTCTCTCTTATCTTTTGTTATAATAATCTATTGAAAATAAACTCCAACATCCACAATTCCATAAAGTTTCAAAACACTTTTTCAGTCTGTTGAACAGGTCAGTGGAAACATCTTTCAGGACTGGACTTGAAAGGTGTTTGCAAGTTTTGCCAAGAATTTTATTCTCACTTCTAATACAGTTGGTTGGGAACTATACCAATACTATAAAGCAAAAACAGCAAAAACATTATTCTGTCTTTCACTATAAAATATTACAATAATGAAATTTTCGCTACTTATTAGCCTACTGTTTTCTTGTCGCAAGTTTCCCTCATTCTATTACTTGGGATGCGAGTATTAAAGACCAAAATAATAAATCGTAAAAGAAATGCGTCGTAGCCATTTAATTCCAATGACGATACAATAATTTAAAAATGAAAACTATACACACGAAAAAGGTATTTATTTATTTTCTATTTTTTTTTATTACGTAAATGAAGATAGCGCTTACCTCAGATGTTAAACGAGACAAAGCAAAGGAAAGAAGAAAAGTCACAAAAAATAAGGCTAAACATAAAGCCGAAATCATGATTATCAGAGGCAAGTTTATGTCGATGAATGCCACCACGTAAATGAAAAAGCAATTGACGTACAGAGCCACGGCGTAGATCAGAGGAAAGACATATTCGCACACCTCGTTCACTTGTACCAAACAGTCCAAAATTTCCATGTGCTTTTCTACGCAACTGTTTAAGAAGATCTCCAAACGACTGTGTTCGGCATGAAAACTCTTCATCTCGGTTGACAGAGTTTTTAATCTTTCGAACATTATAAATCCAACGATAATACCTTGCAAGACAAAAAGGAAAATAACAGCGAAGTAATATATGAAACCAACATTTATTAAAATGACACAAAATGCCGCTTCTCCGGGAGATTTCTTTTTTCTCGTGATTGGAAAACCGAATATACCAAATACTACATTTATACCAAGCATGACAATAAAGTATACAATAAGTGAAATTAATGAAAATCTTTCGAAGTATTTACTTAAGGTTTCTTCTTCGTAAGCGCTTTTCTTGTATTCGAAGTACAGTTTCCTTCTCTTAAATATGCCGAAAAGAACGGCACAAAACAGATAAATAATAGAATATATCAATCTGATAAAACTATTGCCGGTTCCGTAAACGTATACCCACTCGCTGCACGTGACCCCTTCGAAAAAGATTTCCAGAAACTGTCGAATTGTTATAGTCCACAAGAAAAGTTGTACCGTATTTTCGTAACACCCGTAAGCTTTGTCCGGGAAGAAACGATATTTCGGTTTTCTTTCGTTCTTCTGGCAGTTGCAGTCCATAATTATATTCGAGGCGAAGACTTTGGCCGCTCGAAGAACAAAGTCGATCTGACAAACTGGACACCCGGCATTTACATCCGAATCCATTATCGACTGTAATGACGACTATTTTATAAGACTGAGCAGTAGAGAATTTCATCCACGCGCAGCACTTAGAAAACTAATTACGTATTGATTCTGTTCGATCTGAAACAAGATATTAATACAATATTCGATCCATCGATATTAATACAAACACTGCGTGCTGATAACTAATTAAGTATAAAATTTGCATCGTATATTAAAAACTGATTTATATATAAAATATTTAAGCGGCGGAAGATTACCGGACTTAAAATGTATATCGGTTCGTCCATTTTACGATAATTATGTGTACTTAGTGGAAAGCTAATGCGAAAATATTTTAGTCAATTAAAAGCTTTCCTTCATATTAAAGGATGTCGAGAATTTCAATATTTCTCCTGTTATTAAGATATAACCGAACTAATTCCAGAATGAAAATGCATATTTTGGAAAATAAATAAAATAGTTAGGGGAGAAAACGTAGTAACCGGGTTCCCATCCACCGCATTTGCTATAAACGACAGAAGCTCTTCCCTTTTCCCTTTATAGAATAAAATTGCAGACGTTCGGTATTAAATGATTTTATTAAACAAACGATTTGGCTTCGGACAATAACAAAAGCGGAAGACTATTTCCGGTTCTACAAAAGTCGGTCTTTAGGACCGCTGGTCGACCCGTCTGACATAAATCAAAACGAAAAGGTTAAAGACGAGGAACGTCAGACCTTTTCTGTTTGGAAATAAAATGTTTTATTCGAAACAATAGATGTAAGGTGCATTATAGCGGCTCTTCTGAAATTTTTTATGTTCAAGGACTGGTACTTTTGTGAAATTAAATAAAAATATTTATAAAACGGAACGGCAACGGTCTGCAAACCACAGCGCTTATGTTAGGGTGCGACTATACAGACGCGAATTTAGTAGCTGCACGAGCGAGAAGCGAGAAATATCGCTGGCGAAAGTTAAATTTTGGTTTTCGCATATATCTGACAGGGTTTGATATTTATCGCTTCTCGCTAGATACTCTTGTCGCTCGCGTCTGCATAGTCGCGTACAGAGGCGAAGTTCGATCGGTCACAAGCAAAGGGTATCGGTGTTTTTATGAATTAATAATTATTTTAGTTCCTGTAGTGTGTTAAAATCTTTTGTTATAATTACAATGTAGTAAAAATAATATCTTTACTTTCATATATTAACTTTTGTTATCGTATTATTAAGATAATATACAGCATTTGTAAGCTTAGCTTTTTTATTATGTACTCCTCTAAATTGAAGAATTTTCCATTGGCCGTTTGTATCGCGTGTTTTAAGCATCCATTATTATAATCGTGATACCTCTTATCGTAGATACACGAATACTTTCGGATGCTTTCGATAAATTTTTCCAGATCTATTCTACAGTAGAGTAGTCGCGAGGGAACGTATACAAAAGCTGGTTTTCCGCCATTTTCGCACCCTGTCGCAATGACCTAGTTTCACTGACTTCCGATTGGTGAATACTAGACGTTTCACGGCCGTATTCGCGTCGAAAGTTGAACACTGCTCGACTCGTTTTTACGCTGGTTTTACGACCCGCTCGGGCCTAAAATATCACGTTCACGGGATTAGAAGCTTTCCCGGCGAGGGGTTTTACGCCCGTTTTTACGCTAGTGGAATCATTGTCTTTATATCGATATATCGCGTATACAACCGTAGGGAACAGTTAAAATAATGAATAGTGTTAATCCTCTCTGTCCCCTCTTATCTTTAAATAATATACAATTATGGTACTTTCATAATACGAAAGCATCGGATATCCTCACCGAAATTCACTTATTACATAGATAAAACATGAGAAATGAAATTTAATAGGAACACAACGCACCGACGACACTCTACAGCAGTGTTTCTCAACAGGGGCGATATCGCCCTCGTGTTGGCGTTTTTCCATGTTGAGGGGGCTATTAGTAACAATTTATATTTTGGGGGGCGAAAAACAATTTTTTGGCGATATAGTAAAACATTATATTAAGAATAATTAGATATTTTATTGCTTATATCGTACAATAATTAAACAAATAACATTATACTAGTCACTAGTCTATACGATGCAGTACGAATTTGGTGTTAGCGTTGGTCCCGGCATCGAAATTTTGAAATGAAGGGGGCGATACTACGTAACGGTTTTATTGAAGGGAGCGGCGATTCGTTAGAGGTTGAAAAACACTGCTCTACAGTATGTGTGCTTTATTTAACGATCTATTCATACCCGCATAAGCGGTTTAGAGTGCAATTTGTACATAAACACAGCAGTCTTCATACAGCGACAACTCGATATAGTAATACAATCGACCACTCTTTCGTAGATAGTGTCATTATCTACGAAAGAGTGGTCGATATCACATTAATTCACACACAGACGACGGCTTTTATATTAGTAATTTTTGTATTTATATATTTTATATCGTCAAATAAAAAATGCTTTTATATAATAATTATAATCAACAATTTCAAAATCATATTACAGTAGAGCGTCGATTATTTGAATCAATTAGGGACTGGGGTTGTTCGGAAGATCAATGTTTCGGATAACCGATTGTGTACGAAAAAATATATTAATTTATCCCATGTTAAAATTTTTCTCCGTCGCGTGTCGCTTCGCGTTGAATTTTCGTCGATGTTAAGCCTAACGAAGACTATTGTATCGTTAAAAATTATTTTTTTATTTTGTACAAACAAAATAAATTTACTGAAAAATATAAAAACAATAAAAAATTATACTTCAGATGTTAATTTAGTATCAAAAACGTAAAATATTTGAGTAGCCCAAGACATAGCCAAAGATTGCAGCGCCACAGCACCAGCAAAATTTAAATTTGCCGACTGAAATTCTTTCGGATGATTGACTTTCGGATAATCGACGCTCTACCGTAGTTATATATAGAGTCTCACATTTCACTTTCAGATTATTTACGTAAATATCATCAGACTCATAACTACGCTGCACGCTCACACTTCTTTTATATTAGTATTTATTGTTATTAAATACTAATTCAAAGAAATTGAATAACATTCGTACTAAATAAATACAAGGAAATTAATGTTACATTTACAAAAACATCTTTTATTTGTTTTTAATTAGTATAATTTTGTAATTAACCAAAATATATTTAACATTCACACCAAGTACAAAAATAGGACTAAGAATAGAGGCCAATTCTAACATTACAACTTCAGAACATAAGATTAATGAAATTACTACAGTGTTATTTATCATGACAATTTACTCGTCCAAATTTATTATTTTTAAACTAAATTTGCTGTTTAGAACGACATTGACATAATTTCTGAGATCTTCTTAAGAGTATTCACCCCGTCACAAACTGTTCAATACAATATTGAACAAATGTTATTATTTAATTATTAACTAAAGTATTGAACATAATTTAGTCCAATACAAAAGAATGCACAATGTTGCAACCTGATTTAATTTGCTTCCAAACAAAAAATATTGCGTTTTATTACTACATTTTCATTCGTACCGTACAAAAACTACGCGTAAAAATTCTCTAAATGGTAAATATTCCTCACAATCCAAATTATAAAAATGGATAAACTACGATGGAAAAGTGACGAATCGAAAGTATCGTGAGCGCGTATTATGATGTATGCGTAGGCATACGTGGACTAGAAAGATAGAGGAAAGAGAAAAGGAAGAGCAAAAACGAGCGCTTAAAAAGAAGGATAGGCAGAGTCAGACCCTCGGATGTGCAACGATTCTCGAACAAATAGATATGTACTGTACGTGTGCTGATCTTTGTAATTATAAATTGTGAATACATGTGACTAATATTATTTTTTTTATTATTTTGTGCATGCTATAAGTTATAAATAAATATAAAAAAACAACACTAATCCGACAACATTAAATCTAAATTTCAAATTGATTAATTTACTGTGTTTTTGTTATTTCTTACTCCTGTTTTTAGGTATTCGGCCGAATAGCGAAAAATAGGCCGAATGCGGAATAGTAACCGAATATTAGCGTTAACATTTATTGTCAAACGATAAATTATATTTGTATTTATTTATTTATTAACACGAAATCACAACGATACACCCGTAAAATCATTTCTGTTCGCGGTAAAGATGGGATTATTATTTATTATTAAATAAATAATTANCGAAAAGCCAGATTCGCGCACGCGCTTTACAGAGCACCAATCTCACTCGGTTTAGCCGGTAAAAGCCTAGGATCTCGGGTGGATGCTACGCGTATACCGCATCCGATTTTATCCGGGACCGGTTCTGGGCTGTTAGCGCCTGCCTGCTAGATATTTGTTAGCGCCCGATTACGCGAATCGCGAGTAGATTTATAACTTAACCCAACCGATAAGAATTTACTGGCATGTTTTTACGATAGTTCTGTATAGTTGACGGGTGTTTTAAAAAATCCATTAAAATATTTGATATTTTTATTCCGCTCTCCGATTTTATATTACTCACGGATTTTGAAGTTAAACCGGTGATATTACGATTTCGTACATCCCATCTCTAAGGAGATGTAGAAAAAAAACGGGAAAAATCCTGGAAAAAGGTAAAAAAATTAACCGTTACTTTGACAGCGTCATTTACAACTAAATTTAATGAATGGGAGAGATGTGAGGTACAAAAAAAGCTCTAGAATTTATTTTCTTTACATTTACGATTTATGTATCGTTGTCATAAAAATTTGTCTTTCCACTTTTTTCCCGCGACTACAAATATTCGAGTACGAAGTAACCGGTTTCGACTTATTTCTACTTAAGTAGTAGTTAAATAATTAAGCGATTAGGAAATTGGGGACGTAAACAAAACCCTGATGAAAAGCCGAAATTTTACTTAAACAAAAGCTTAACCGAACCATCTCTAGCCGAGTACAGTGGAAACTGATTTCTTCGTATTATTAATGTAATAAAGACAAATTTTTCCAATTCGACGAGTGACCGAAAAGTCGTAAATTTTGGAAATTTCTGAGGACACTCGGTCCTAAAACGAATTAGTTAGAAAACAAATGACTATTAAGTTTAACATATTTAGATTTTTACAGCTATGATAAGAAACGTTTAAAATCTACAAATGCCCTGTCGCGTCATTTTAGATATACTAGTGATGCGACAAAAGAGGTATTTGACATTGACCGGTATAGGCACCCCGGGAATTTGGCAGTCGGTGTGTATACGCGCTCCGCAACCGTCTTCGATTCCATCCATTAGTCACTCGTAGGGAGCTATTTGACTAAGTGCATTGTTTTAAGATTTAATTAAAAAGTAAAGAATATTTTATATTTTCATGTACGTTTCTTTAAAAAGCTATATTTAATTATAATTTTCTTTAAAAGTATATTGGTACAATTGAAGAATATTTTGTACCAGGTATGTATATCCATCACACATTTTATTTCACCGAATAAGTTTTCATTATTTTATTTTTAATTGTAGCCCTTATATCGTGACTAGCGATTCGGAATGTAATTGTGATATTAAAAATGCATATAGAGAAGTCTGCGGTTTTTACTGGCTTATCGAATAAACGATACGAATGGCCTTAGACCGTCACTGCCGCGCAATTGACTGATTGCCCCTGGATGTCGGCTTCTTACAGAAGCACAGCTTCCCTATCATCAAATGTCACTGCACGCCACTGATGTCGAGGATTTCAATATTTCTCCTGTTACTAAGATATGACCGAACTAATCCCAGAGTGGAAATGCATATTTCGGAAAATGAATAAAATAGTTAGGAGAGAAAACGCAGTTTCCCATCCACCGCATTGGCTATAAACGACAGAAGCTCTTCCCTTTCCCCCTTTAAGGAATAAAATGGCAGACGTTCGGTATTAAATAATTTTATTAAACAAACGATTTGGCTTCGGACAATAACAAAAGCGGAAGACGATTTCCGGTTCTACAAAAGTCGGCCCTTGGGACCGCCGTTCTTCCTGTACAAAAGGCGACGCGCCGTCCGCCACGCGTCGCGCCAGAGGCGGCGGCGGACGGGAAATTTCTCCCGCTCCCCGCTTGCCGGGCGCCGAGGCCGTCGGGGAGCCGTCGCCCCACACGACGACCGAGGAAGACGGAGGGGGCCGCGGCGGACGGAAGCGGCCCGCCCCCGGAGCCGGAAACGGAAGACGAACCGCGATTAAAAAGTAGGAAAAGGAGGCCGACCGGGCCCTCCGGTCGACCCGTCGACCCACGCGTGACATAAATTAAAACGAAAAGGTTAAAAACGAGGATTATCAGATCTTTAGACGGGGACCGACCGAAACCCGGTTAGAACAGACGCAAATTAGCCAAAAGAAAAGGGTTAGAGTGGTTCTAAACTAGACGCCTGACGGTTGGGGCTCACTGCTTGCCTCCGTAAGTGGGATTCTTGAAGGTGGAGGTGGCCTGTTTGTAGATCGGATTCTCTCCCTGAAAAAGAAAGAGCGCACTCGTCATTGGGGAACCAGATACGTCCCGACCCAAAGAAGAGATAAACTCACCGTGTCCCACTTGGCCATTTGCCTCTCCTTCTCGAACTTGGCGAACTCCCTCCTGTCGTGGATGGTGGTCAGCAACTTCCAGATCAGCAGCAGGGCCAGACCCACGGCCACGATTCCTCCGATCACTCCCAGAACGATGGCCAGGATGTTGACAGGTTCCGGACAATCTGAAAGCAGTTCCTCTCTGTTTAATAGACCGGCGACGGCCGACCCCGTCCGGGGAAAGCGAAATCCTCACCTTTAGTTCTCTGCACGTGGATTTTGACGTAACCGTCCGAATCGATCCTGTAGGTGAAGAAGAACTTGCAGTCGTCGTCGTCTCTGAAGGCACACAACTTGTCCCCTTCTTTCACTGCAAAGACCAAAGGTGGTGAGCGAGGAGCTGGAGGGAAATCGCGGTTGTCCGGATTGCGCTTACCTTCGATTTTCTCCACCGCCACCGGAGTGATGCTGCAGTTGAGGCACTCTTCTTCAGNGAGAACGGATTAATCATTTTTACATTACTTATTATGGAAAAGGTTGGTTTGGTATACGTCCTATTCGGTATAAGTCCAAACACCAGGAACGGATTAAGGTCGTATACCGAGGTTCCACTGTATCTCCTTTTGACTTGCCTGCTTTAAAGATGACACTGCTTGTCTGTTTTTTGATGGGTTGCCATGGGTGCAATGCCTAATGTGCGCTATGTGGGCACATAAAGATTGTGCTGATGTTGAAACATTATATTTGTCATTTTTGTAAATGATTAGCTTCTTCTTTCCACGTTTCTTTATAATTATTAAATCATTTTTGCGTTAAAATACATTGGAGTACAGTAAATGATTTTGTAATTATTTAACATGCTTTGTACTTTCCTATTTGTTTTTGGCTACATTAAAGCATTTTTTTTTTGTTTTTTTTTTGAAAATATACAGTAAGGTTCCGTATTACCACCCGATTTTCTCTAAGCTTACTTTCTGACTTTTTGTACAAAAGCTTTCAAAAACTATACTTATACAGTAGAACCTCGATTATCCGAACCTCTATTATCCGGATTTTCGATTATCCGGATTGTTGAAAATAAACAAAAATTTTACGAATTTGCTGATTTGCACTTGGCGAATTACGACACTGTTTATGTACGTGATGGAATGCATAACTTTTTTTGTTTCAACAACGTCTCACCCGGCACAGTGGTCGTAAACTCTTAAATATATTTTACGTAGTAATAAAAATATAACTTGACATACGTATTTATAAATAA
>NW_019384506.1:299357-358922 GCF_000671375.1 Centruroides sculpturatus
GAAACTCTTCCCTTTCCCCCTTTAAGGAATAAAATGGCAGACGTTCGGTATTAAATAATTTTATTAAACAAACGATTTGGCTTCGGACAATAACAAAAGCGGAAGACGATTTCCGGTTCTACAAAAGTCGGCCCTTGGGACCGCCGTTCTTCCTGTACAAAAGGCGACGCGCCGTCCGCCACGCGTCGCGCCAGAGGCGGCGGCGGACGGGAAATTTCTCCCGCTCCCCGCTTGCCGGGCGCCGAGGCCGTCGGGGAGCCGTCGCCCCACACGACGACCGAGGAAGACGGAGGGGGCCGCGGCGGACGGAAGCGGCCCGCCCCCGGAGCCGGAAACGGAAGACGAACCGCGATTAAAAAGTAGGAAAAGGAGGCCGACCGGGCCCTCCGGTCGACCCGTCGACCCACGCGTGACATAAATTAAAACGAAAAGGTTAAAAACGAGGATTATCAGATCTTTAGACGGGGACCGACCGAAACCCGGTTAGAACAGACGCAAATTAGCCAAAAGAAAAGGGTTAGAGTGGTTCTAAACTAGACGCCTGACGGTTGGGGCTCACTGCTTGCCTCCGTAAGTGGGATTCTTGAAGGTGGAGGTGGCCTGTTTGTAGATCGGATTCTCTCCCTGAAAAAGAAAGAGCGCACTCGTCATTGGGGAACCAGATACGTCCCGACCCAAAGAAGAGATAAACTCACCGTGTCCCACTTGGCCATTTGCCTCTCCTTCTCGAACTTGGCGAACTCCCTCCTGTCGTGGATGGTGGTCAGCAACTTCCAGATCAGCAGCAGGGCCAGACCCACGGCCACGATTCCTCCGATCACTCCCAGAACGATGGCCAGGATGTTGACAGGTTCCGGACAATCTGAAAGCAGTTCCTCTCTGTTTAATAGACCGGCGACGGCCGACCCCGTCCGGGGAAAGCGAAATCCTCACCTTTAGTTCTCTGCACGTGGATTTTGACGTAACCGTCCGAATCGATCCTGTAGGTGAAGAAGAACTTGCAGTCGTCGTCATCTCTGAAGGCACACAACTTGTCCCCTTCTTTCACTGCAAAGACCAAAGGTGGTGAGCGAGGAGCTGGAGGGAAATCGCGGTTGTCCGGATTGCGCTTACCTTCGATTTTCTCCACCGCCACCGGAGTGATGCTGCAGTTGAGGCACTCTTCTTCAGTCAGAGGTCCCGAATTGAAGAACTTGCACTGGACGCATTCTTTGAAAAGGTCGCACTTTCCTCGACAGGTCTGAAAATACGCCGCGGGTCAGAGCCGGCGACTTCTTTCACTTCTCTTTCTTACCTCCGAGTAATACTCACCGGACATTCTTCGCAAAACTGGCCGCTGTAGTGTTCCTCCTCTTCTTTGAAACACTTGCAGGCTCCGCACACGCACTCGCCGTTTCCGCTACACAATTTCTGCAAGAAGTTCTGTCCGTTAATTCCTCCGTTCGGGCCAGGCGCGTACTTCTCTATTCCTATACCTAATACTGTGTCTTTAGTGTTAAATGTATTGTTTCCTGATCTTCCGTTCCTCCTTTTTAACGGAGGCGTATTGGTACAAAAAGTCGTACATGTACATCCGAAGAAGACAATCGTTGGTCTTACTCCACTCTTTTTCGTCCCACGGGAAATAGCGCATTATTAATTAAAGAACAATATAAATTGGAGGACCAACTGCCTTACTGTCAGGAAACGCTACGTCGAAATAATGGCGGGTCGCGGGCACATTCCTCGTTGGATGGAAAGGAAAGGCGCGTAAACGTAAGTAGGATACTCACCCCGTTGGGAGCTATACACGTTTCGTTGTCATCCAGACAGTCGCAGGCGCTTCCCGTCCAATTGCCCAGGCATTTGCACTTTCCGCATTCGCAGATACCGTGATCGGGACCTGTAAATTAAAATAAATAATAAAATGCCGATTTTTTTTTTGCTCTCTATGCTAACGATGCATTCTATTATTTTTTAATTACTGGTATAACTACGTAACAACAAATCGTCGACGTTATTGGCGAACAGAGTCCGTTACACCAGTTTGTCGTGGACAATTGGTTGGAAGTTTTGAAATGCGGTTGTGTACAGAAAGTGGTGAGAAAAGAACTTACCGTTGCAGATCTTTCCGTCGCTTCTATCGCAAGTGAAGTTGTCGCATTCGCAGAATTTCCCTTCCACCTTTTCGTAATTCTGTAAAAACACGTGGTTTAAGACTTTTGTTGTAAGACTTGGGTGTGGTGTCTAAACGGGCATACCACAATGTGCGAAAATAAACTTACCGATCTCGGGAAACACTCGCAGATTCCGCACTGGCAGATTCCTCGTCCCGAACACAATCGATCTTCGTTCATACTAAAATATTATTGTAATCATATAATAATTAGTTATGTACAGACAAAAGTTTAATACTGAAATTAGCACTAGTCTGGAAATTTAGGCATATATTTGATCATCTTAATTTTTCTTTATATTAGAAATAAATTTACTTACTATCTGCAGGCGCTGTCGTTTTTGGACTGATTGATGTCTTTGGCATCGCATTCGCACTGTCTTCCGAATCTATTGCTGTAACAGCTGCAGATTCCGCACTCGAACGTTCCGTTGCCGTCGCTACACTTGCTGCTGAACGTTTCCTAATTTAAAAAAAAAAAAAAAAAAATTTACAACATATTAGATTTACAAAAAAAAGATTTACAACATATTAGATTTTAAATGCAAGCATTTGAAATCTAATATGTTGTAAATCACATTTATTCCTCTCCTCTTTGTTAGCATTATTTAATTCTTTCCACAGAATCAAACTTTTTATTTATTTATTTAATAAACTAGAAAATATAGATACAGTTATATTAATGATTGTTTTTATCTCTAAAATTATTGGACATTACTAAGTATTTAAAATATAATTGAAGATTCCTCAAGTAGAATTTATTATTATTGATGAAATTCAAACAAATTGCAATTCTCTCAGAATGGAATTATCAACATATAAGAACCAAATATTACAGTTTCTGATTACAGATTACTCTCTTTATTTTGCATACTTTTCAAGAATGGGTTTGGACGATGGAATTGTGCAAAATGAGGGAGATCTGCCGACGGGTGCCTCCCAGAAAGACTTTTTATGGTAAAATAAGATACTTATTTGTACATTAGACATGCGCAGAAAACCTGAAAAACTCCACACGGTAAGCCCGTCGGTTGGGTGCAAACTCGATACAGATTACGAGCATTTGGCAGTTTTATCCACTTGGTCACCGGTGGGCTGCCTCGCAGACAATGCTAGAGCCACTTTGCAGAATGCACAACTGCACGAGGCACAAAGAAAAAAGGGACCATAATCTGTAAACTTTTGTCTTCATGTTTACAATAACTGGCTATCATCAAAATTATAATGAGCATTTTTTCATAATAATATTTTCGGCAAATCTTTTAAATAATTACAATGTATGTAAAATCTATTATATAGTAGCTCACAAGATTTGAACGTGTAGTACCCGTAACTTCTATAAGATCAGACAGATCTAAAAAGTTTAAATAATATACAATGCTTGATTTTAGCACATCTTATTTTTTTATTGAAATGATTTATAATTTGGTTAGAACATTTGAAATTTTAGTTACACTATTTTAATTGTAACAAACTGTCCTGTCATATACTGTACTGGGTTTGTAACTATATTTTATTATGAATACTCCATAAATATAAATACAATATGATATATTTCATATTGTATTTCCTATTAGTAGAATAAGGCTAAATTAACCTTATTAGTAGAATAAAGTTCATTTAACCATATTCTACTAATAGTGTAGTATCAGCAGCAGCAGAGAAATAAAACCTAGATTCATGAATCGTTAAGCCATGTTAAAATTTAATGTCTAAAATTCTAATTCTTGTCTAGAAATTTAAATATTTTTGACATATTTTTATTAAAAGAATTACCTCATTTTCTGGCTTTTCACAATCACATTCACATATCATCTCAAGATGTACTATGAGTGCTTCGTTTAATCCCACTGGAGAAATCCTAAACGTCTGATTCCAGTCACGTCTATTTTTTGGACAAGAAGTGACTTCGATCTCCGCTTCAAACGTTACCTAAAATTTAAAATCAAAAATACTTTCAATAATTCCATTCCTAAAATGTTATATTTGACTAACCACAACTTTAAGCTATTATCCTACAAAAAGAAAACAATAAAAATGTTTTTCATAAGTTACATATGATAATACAATAAGAAAAAGAAATAGGTAAAGAATCGTAATGCAATTATAGTATATGTTTTTTCAAAGATTAATAATTTGTTATATAATCAATTACAAAAAGAATAAGAATTTAATTTCTTAAATCATTTTGAAATTGTATATAATAAAATACCTTGATTAATGCATGAGAATAATTTCATAAATATAACTATAGCCATGCGTACATACCCTGATATCCTAACTCCTTCTATACAAATTCTTCCTACAGCAAATGATACAGTTTAGTAACTATTGCAATATCATAACTGAAGAATCCCATTATTATAAATTTATTCATAAAGTGCTCTGCGAAGAATTTGAAAGTCACACAAATGAAAGTGGAAAGTAGGAAGCAACTCTGTTTCCAGTGTTCATTATCATTTGTTTTAGTGAAATTACACATGTTCTAATAAAGTTGTAATTTTTATTACCAAATTTCAGTACAATTGTACAAATTCATTCTTAATAATAGTTTATTACAGCATGTTCACTTCCCCATTTTCCTTCTGCTCTGTTGTTGTACAAACATGGTTACTTTTTGACATAATCACCGTGGAGATTGAAGCATTTGTAATATCTGTGGATGAGATTTGCAATCCCCTCTTCATAGAATGTGCCACTAGTGACTTGAGATGGGCCTTAACATTGTTTTGAAGATTGTCATTAGTCTCAAACTTCTGCTCTCCTAGCAACATTTTCAGTTCAGGAAACAGGTGAAAGTCGCTTGGTGATAAATCGGGGCTATACGCTGGGTGTTTAAAAAGTTCCAAGCAGGGTGGCCGTCTTCACACCTTTAATGTGTGAAGACTTCTACATCTTTCCTGAACTGAAAATGTGGCTGGGAGAGCAGATGTTCGAGACTAATGGCAATCTTCAAAACAATGTTAAGGCCCATCTCAAGTCACTGGCAGAAACATTCTATGAAGAGTTTTTAATATTATATTTAAATTCTTCCAGTTTATAGATTTACATTAAACGTAGCTTTATGAACATTACTTCTTTTCACTAAAATATTTTGTAATGAAAACAACGACAAAGTCCTACAAACTACACAATATATTCTATATATTAAGAATACTCAAACTCACAAAATAAATATAAAAGTAAGTATTTCAAGAATAACAGTACTTTTATTATCTAAATATATAAAATTGCTTGTCCTGACTGACTGAATGAATGAATCACTCACTGATTCATCATCGCCCAGAGCAGACCGCTTAACCTAGAGGTGAAATTTGGTAGACAGTTAGGGTACATCATGGAAACGCACACTAAGAAGGGATTTTTCGAAATTCCTCTGTGGGGGAGAGGGAGAGGATTAAAGCTTAACCGGAAAAACAGCTTCTATTGTACTTCTACTAGATGTGATTTTTTGTTTTTATCTGCGTTTTAGTAGGGTATGCCATGGCAATGCACACTAAGAAGGAATTTTTCGAAATTCCCCTGCGGGCAGGAGAGGGAGAGGATTTAGTCTTCATCGAGTACTTAGGTGTATTAAATTAATAACATTTCAGACATTGTTATAAATATTTTTATCTATTTCGATTTTAAAAATGTTCGAACCATTTTAAATTCGAATTTGTTATTGCACATTGGTTCGATTATAGAACGATTGTAAACGTTCATGAAAATGGANTAATATTCTATTATTCTTTAATTATTTTTAAAGTCTGCATTATTCTGTCTTTCAGTATACAGTATTATAATAATGAAATTTTGCTCCTTATTACTGTTTTCGTATCGCAAGTTCATCTAATTCGATTATTTGAAATGCGAATATTAAAGAACAAAATAATAAATCGTAAAAGAAACGCGTCATAGCCATTTAATTCGAATGACGATACAATAATTTAATAATGAAAATTACCGACACGAAAAAGGTTTTTATTTATTTTCTATTTTTATTACGTAAACGAAAATAGCGCTTACCTCAGATGTTAAACGGGACAAAGCAAAGGAAAGTAGAAAAATCACGAAAAATAAGGCTAAACATAAAGCCGAAATGAGGATTCTCAGAGACAAGTTTATGTCGATGAATGCCACCACGTAAATGAAAAAGCAATTGACGTACAGAGCCACGGCGTAGATCAGAGGAAAGACGTGTTCGCACACCTCGTTCACCTGTACCAAACAGTCCAAAATTTCCGTGTGCTTTTCTACGCAACTGTTTAAGAAGATCTCCAAACGACCGTGTTCAGCGTGGAAACTCTTCACCTCGGTTGACAGAGTTTTTAATCTTTCGAACATTATAAATCCAACGACGATACCTTGCAAGACAGTAAGGAAAATAACAGCGAAGGAATATATGAAACCAACATTCATTAAAATGATGTAAAATGCCGCTTCCTCGAGAGATTTCTTATCTCTTATGATTGGAAAACCGAATATATCAAATACTACACATATACGAGTAATAATCATGACAATAAACTAGAGAATAAGTGAAATTAATGAAAATGCTTCGAAGTATTTGTTTAAGGAGATTTCTTCTTCGTAAGCGCTTTTCTTGTATTCCAAGTACAGTTTTCTTCTTTTAAATATGCCGAAAAGAACAGAACAAGACAGATAAACAATTAAATATATCAATCTGATAAAAGTATTGTCGGTTCCATAAATGTATACCCACTCACTGCAGTTTACGCCTTCGAAAAAGGTTTCCACAAACTGTCGAATTGTTATAGTGTACAAGAAAAGTTGTACCGTATTTTCGTAACACCTGTAAGCTTTATCCAGGAAGAAACGAAATTTCCGTTTTCTTTCGTTCTTCTGGCAGTTGCAGCCCATAATTATATTTGTGGTGAAGACTTTGGCCGCTCGAAGAACAAAGTCGATCTGACAAACTGGACACCCGGCATTTACACCCGAATCCATTATCGACTGTAATTTAACCCAACTGTAATTAGGGAATAATTGATTTTAAAATTTTCAATTCGCAGGAATAAATTTTTTTTAAATTCTCACCAGGAGCTAATACTGATGTTTAAACACGGACATACGTTTGTTCGGACGGCAGAAGTACACGAATGAGAAATACTTTATAAGACAGAGCAGTAGAGAATTTCATCTAAGCGCAGCACTTAGAAAACTAATTACGTATTGATTCTGTTCGATCTGAAACAAGCGTTTTCATCGATATTACTACAAACATTGCCTGCTAATAACTCGGGAATTTAATTAAGTATGAAAATCGATTGCATCGTATATTAAAAACTATCTGATTTATATTCAGAATATTTTAAGCGGCGGAAGATTACCGAATTTAAATTTATATCGATTCGTCCGTCTTACAATGATTATGTATGTGTACTGTACTTCGTGGAAAGCTAATGTGCAAATATTTTACTGAATTAAAAGCTTTCCTTAGTATTAAAGGATGTCGAGCAGTAGCGTGCCGTCATTGGAAGCGGTGGATGCGCCGCTTCCCTTGTATTTTCTGAAAAATAAATACATATTAATTTTAATTATATGAAAATAATCGCACAATATTTTATTATAACCGCATTATGTATCTTATTACAAATTTCTATACTACACGTGAAAAAAANAGAAAATTGATCAAATTGAAAATAGTTTGATTCTCGGCAATTCTCATCATTCTCAGTGGTAGGTGTTATATAACAATTACTATGGTTGTTGAAATACTGAATATAAATGGGGTTTGCTTGCAAAATCTGTGCGAGCAAAGCCGCGAGTAACAGCTAGTTTAATATAAACAGAAATATTTCTCCAAGTCAAAATATGCAAATAAATTTCAGTCAATAAAGCTAGACAAATATGTGAAACAAATTAGTATAAAAAGAGAAAAAAAAAAAATTCAAATTCAGTTTCTGAAGAAAATATTAATGTGTGTTTCTTCATTATTTTTGTAAACTGTCAAAATTACAAACAGATAATGAAATTTAAAACTTAATTTTAAGAAGTTGTGTAAATTCTTAAAGCTAAAATCACAAAATATTTTTATCTAATTTAAAATTACCTCTCAATTGTCCTTGTTATTCGAAACTACCTTAAACTTTCATATCTATTTATATATTGGCAAAATAACAGTACGGTACTTGGTACCACCTTTCTTATTTATAGACATGTACAATTGGTGAACTTACTGTTTTGTAGAATTATTGCTGGCAGTAAATAATTTAATAACATTGTTGCCACCAAAAATTGTAAAATGTGACAATTTGATTAAGAGAACGATTCTTTACCCATACATTAGCTTCATTCATTGTTAAACTATCCTATTGTAATTTTATTTCTAAAAACATGCTTTTCTAAGTTTACATTACATTATTTTATATTACACTTATATAAAAAAAACTATTCATACATACACTTGTGCCAACTTTTAATCCTGTACACGAATTTGTCTTCTCTCTCTTTGTACTGTACATCAGAAAATAAGTTTATTAATAGTAGAAAGCAGTGAATAATAAAAAAATTAGTTTTTAAATTAAAAATAGTTACTTATGATAAAATAAAGACTGGCATTTTTTATTTGAGGAAGAACTGGACATGGACTGTCTTATTTTGAATATTTAAATGTTAAAAAAAGAAATTAAACTGTCTGACAGTTTTTCTTTGAATTTACTAGTTTACCCATGTAACAATTTTGGAATTTTGGTGCCCTGGTACATACCCCTCTGCCCCAGCCTTTCCAACCTGCAGGTTGCAACAAGGACAGGTAATCCTTGTAGCTGCAAACAAGGAGAGGCAATCTAAGAACAAAGTAATTGCCATCAAATGCTTTGTTCTTGTTGTTTGTTTGTTTTTCACACCTATTTTCTGTTAGGCATGGACGATGCTGTTTAATGACGCACTTGGAACCAATTACAATGTGGTAATGAAACAATGAAAAAAACAAACATTTTCGAACCCCTTCTGGGCTCTGCATCAGTTTCGTTACCACACTGTAATTAGTTCTGAGTGCATCATTATCATTAATCCAGTGTGGTGAGTAGTTATTTACAATGCTGCTTTTTATTTTTCTTCCCTAAATTCCATTAGGTGCACTCAATTGTATCAGGGAGCATGGGCATTGTCTTTGATATACAGTGAAGTCAAAGTGACAAAGTCATAGACCAATATTTTTAATTTAAATTGATCCTCATTACAATTAGAAAAAAAATGACAAAGTTTCATCAAAATTAGCCTATCAGATTTTGAGAATGGAGTCAATCTATAAGCCCATAGAAGACATGCTAGTAACCTTGAGTCATCACCTGAAAAGCACAATTCATGCAATAATACTTTGTCATGTGCACTTGTGCTACGACCCTGTATCTTGAAAATAAAGTCATGGCCCCCGATTTTTATATTTTTGGATTCCTCATTGCAATGAATAGAAAATGCCAAAGTTTTAACAAAACTGGTTGATCAAATTTTCAGATTGAACACAATATTGTAAGCCACATTGAAGAGGCTTCACTAATATGCCTCGGACAGAAATAGACAGTCATTACAAGAGATCAGTTCTATTATGTTGAATCCATTTTGTATTTTCTGATTCTATACATAATTATGTATTTAATTTAGAAAATTTAAAAATTTTCTTTGATAAAAAATTCCCTTTGAAATTATTTTGCATAGAATAAATATAAATGAATAAAACTTAATTTAATATTCCTAAATTATTATAAATTTTCAAACAAGTCTTCCCAGATATTTTATTATTATTAATCTTAAAATAATAATGAATTCAATTTGATATTTGTCCGAATAATAACTGATTGTAATATTAATTAATAGTTTAATAATTTACATTAAACTTAATACAAATTATCCAAACTATAAGTCAATTAAAATGTTCAGAATGTTCAGATGATATAACTGATAACATAATCCTGAGTGAAACAGTGGTTATAGATCACTTGAGTTTTACATTTATTTTTACAAGAATTGTAACCAAATGACAATTTAAAATTTTTGTTCTGTTTTATTGTAATTTTTGAGAATTATATTATATTTTATATTAAAGTACAAATAACCCCCATATAACACGGCACTTCTATAGCACGGATTCACTCTAATACGGTTCGAGAATTGGTACCATCCCCCTTATAACACGGTACTTTTATAGCACGGATTTACTCTGACACAGTTCAAGAATTGGGTAAAACCCTTGTACAACAGGAAATGTAATAAATTTTTACATACTTAAGTAATAATGGTTCACAAAAATTATTATTTTCGTGAACTATTAGCACTTAAGTATGTAAATTTTCTCTTCTCGCCTTCTGTCGATACACGTGGTCCTTCTCGAAACTTGTTTCAATGTTGCCAGATCGCGACGCTTCTGCTTCTGATGTTGCCGAATGTTTTTCCCTTATTCCATACTTGCTTTATTCTTCATAAGTGCTTAGCACCATATAAGGAAATTTATAAAGANATATTAATATAAATTAAATAATGTTTTTTTCGTTATTACTAAAAGCACTATTAACCGAGGATAACTTGCCAAAAAGAAAATAGCAAGTTATCCTTATCCTCTGAGCATTTTTCTGCATTATCTTCAGATTCATGCTTTACCTTTTGCAAAAAATACATTATTTTCGATTGCTAGCTTCTATTTAAAAGATCTTTATAAATTTCCTTATATGGTGCTAAGCACTTATGAAGAATAAGCAAGTATGGAATAAGGGAAAAACATCTGGTAACATTGAAACAAGTTTCGAGAAGGACCATGTGTATCGACAAAAGGCGAGAAAAGATAATTTACATACTTAAGTACTAATAGTTTACGAAAATAATAATTTTCGTGAACTATTATAACTTAATTATGTAAAAATTTATTACATTTCATGTTGTACGAGGGTTTTACCCAAATCTCGAACCGTGTCAGAGTGAATCCGTGCTATAACAGTGCCGTGTTATACGGGGGTTACTTGTATTTCCCAGCTTTTTAATTTTTTTAAAAATTTAATTACAGTATATATCATTGCCACATTACTTACCCAAGACATTTGGAATGGTAAGTAATTTTCACATTGCCAGTAGCATTGTCCTTTAGATTTCCTTCTTAATTGGATTAAAGTAAAAACTTTTTAAAAATTTAATTACAGTTTATATCATTGCCACATTACTTACCCAAGACATTTGGAATGGTAAGTAATTTTCACATTGCCAGTAGCATTGTCCTTCATTTCTACTCCAGATGTTATTTTCTAACATAAGAAATAAAAAAATATATACACAGTAAACTATAACTGTTGATAATAAATATGTAAATGTATTCTATACTTAAACTAAAAGAAAAGTCCCAAAGAAAAGTAATTAAAAGTTTTTTTAATTTGCTTTTACTTCCTTACATTAGAGATGTTTAAAGTGACCTCCATTTTCACAATACAACTGTTGAGATGCTATAACATTGACTGTCTACTTGCTTTGAATTTCAAAGCTCATTTCTAATAGCATTGTTTGCATTCTCAACCAACTCTGGTAGTTGCAAATGTTGTAGAATAGGTGCAGGATTCAAATGACACCAAAAATAAAAATCAAAGGATGAGCTAACTGACCAATGACTGGTCCCGACCTTCCTCCACTACCTATCAATCTTTTGGGAAATTTCTGATCAAGGTGCTCCTTTCTTTGCTACAATACCAAACTGAGGGGTGCTCCATCACATGACTGTACTTGATGCTGAGGAAATGTTTTTAACAATTCAAAACAAACTTTTTTACCAAATTCTGCAAGAAGGCTCAAATGATTTCCCCTGTTCGTGTTTGGCAAAACTCAAGTCACTTAATCAGTCTTCAATGATTTCAGCCCAATAATCACAAACTGGTGTTGGCTATGAAAATAGAATATCTCCTTTCTATTGCCTCTTTTTTAAATAGAACATTAGACAGAAAAATAGAATGTTCCATGCATTTCTGCAAAACCCATTGGCACTACTTTAATCTACGTGGAACATCTGCAGGTATAGTACTGTACATCACACATTGAAAAATGGTAGGAATGAAGACTGCTTTCAGCAAAATTTGCATAGAAGTTGTTTGAGAGAGTTTGTATTCTCAAGAAAATGTTCTTGAGCTAATAAACAAATCATTTATTACTTTATTGCCAATATAACTTTCTTTTGTGATGTTTGTATCCTTTATGGCTCTCCTCCTCTGTTTGTACCAAAGAAAAATGATCTCTCTTCTCCAAGACACTGTTGAATATGAGAAAACAAACATTCTTCCATCTGGAATTTTGTGACCAAGAAAGGAGTCTAATAAAGACAGTGTACTGTACTTCTGCTACACTTCCTTATGTATGACCATAAACAAAATGAATGACTACTAACTTGTATGGAGAGAAAAACAAAGCATGTTTGCAATTCAGTCACAACATTGCTCCACTAGTACAGATTTCAGGGACTCTGTATGCAAATTTTTGAGCAAAAATTCAGTTTGGCTGCACCAGTGGTCCATTAAAAACACAACATACAATTTTTTGAACAACCTTTCAGACACTACAATTCCAAACTGTCTTTATTCCATCACTTCAAATCTAGCTATATTTCGAATTTATTGTGCAGCCAGGAATGGCATTGACTTTGAATATCTTTTCCTAGGCACAAAAATAAAATAGGCTCTAACTTCTTTCCTATGGATTTTATGACCTATGGAATTTAGAACTTTTCTTTTAGTTTTTAGGTATAGAATACGCATATGCATTCACTACCAACAGCCTTTACAAGTTTATATTAAATCTTATATTTGATAATTTAAAACTACTTATTTATAATATAATATAAATTAATAAAATAAAAACAAAAATTTTGTTTGCGAAATTTGTCAAACTTACATTGTATTGTTCTTTTACTAAAGTGACTACATTAGAAGAATCATTTTCTAATTTTCCAGTGCTACTACCTTCAAGCTGCTCACTGAGACGGGAATACACAGGTACCTGATTGGCTGTCACAGCAAAAATTATATTCACTTTGTGTTCCATTATTTTATGATTAATCTGGCTAAGGGATGGATAATCTTGGTGTACGCTTTCAGTATAATATCCATTTTTATCCAAATGACATCTGCCATCATTGGGTTTGACAATGCCACCAAGCTGTAACAAAATAAGACATTTCGAATTACTTTTGAGTATTAAATTAATAATATCTCCTGTATAATGATAGAGACAATATCCAGAAATTTAATTTTAAATATAAATCTTTAATAAATACAATAGTACGGAAATATTTCTATCGTGTATAATAACCATTGACTTATCATCCTTTTCAAATTTTAAACTTAATACTGCATCTCAAATTAGATTATAAAAATTAATTTAGCAACATAGCACATTTATATACATTATAGATTAATATATAGAAATAAGAATTATACATTAATGCTATCAGATTAATTTATAAATAGTATAAAATCATAAGAAAAATTTATTATTTAATTTATAAATTAATTTATAATTTTAAATTAATTTATTAATTTTAAATTAATTTATAAATTATCTTTATTACAGTAAAATTAGTGGGTGACAAAGAAGTTTTGAAGTACAGTTGTCCCTCGATAGTCCGACGTTTTTTAATCCGACATGCTCAGTAGTCAGATGCACCTCCCGTCAAGTACCTGTCCCCGTTACGTGTCTGCTTGCACAGAGGCATGTTGCGATGTGAATATCCCTATCCAATTTTTACACGATGACACACATTTCGTGTGTTTTATGTGAGCAGTTCTGTTCAAACAGTTGGAGTAGAGAATATTGTAAGTTACTGCTAGCAAAACAATGCGAAATATGTAATTATTTTTGGTAATCTGGACACTTTTGGTAATCCGACACACCTTTGGTCCCATACCTGTCGGATTATCGATGACAACTGTATATGAATGTGCAGCAGCTGGCAACATGTCACTGACCAAAACTCAATTCGAGTAACATAAAGCAGTGTTACTCTCTTTTTCTTTTCTTGCCAACGGGCTGGTGCAAGCTGAGTAATGTCTACCACCTCGCAATCTACTATATTTGTTAATAATACACTCTCGATTAGACTCGAGTTAATTTATTATTTAAATTATTTCTGAGTTCCAACCATCTGATTATAGTTTCTATAACCAGATGGTGGAATGCAGATTATAGTGATAATTTTAACCAAGAAAAATTGTTGGTTTTTTAAATAGGCGATTCCCACTTTGTTGAAAGGTTTTTAATAAATTAACTCAAGTATAATTAACTGTGTAATATTAATTACAATTAAGAAATTCACTGCAACAAAAATTAGAATTAGTATATTTGTTTTTTATGTTTTGTATATTCTATGTAATTAGTAAATGCAGAGTAATAAATGAATGGGATTCAGCCAGAGAACATAAGGAGAAAAAATGTAAAAACTGTGCAATTCCCAAGTAAAAAATTAGCATTTAACAAATATGAAAAATTATGTGAGTGGGGAAGAAACAACAAGCAATATTCTCTATAAAAATCATAAATTGTTGGTTCTCTTTATTAAATTGATAAATGAAAAAAATTTCAAAATTTAAAAATAAATAAGGAGATGCTAATTCAATTGAAATAATTCCATCGATGAAAATAAAATTCTAGTTTATAAAACGTGGGAATGTTCGGATTTACCTTATCCTTGAATAAGTATATTCAGACAATATATTTCAAATCAATATAAAATTGTTTTGTTTAATCCAATATTCCCATATTAAAACTACACACCATACACAATCTTCCAGCAATATGTATTTGAATTAAATACAAATGAAACATTTTCGGCTGCTTTTAGGGTCAAAAATGCAGAAATACAGGCCCCTAAAAGAGGTTGAAAATGTTCCATTCGTATTTAATTCAAATATATATTATTTACTGAAAGATTGTGTGTATGGCATGTAGTTTTAATTTGTCTATGTTCCAGCTGTTGGAGACTTATGCAATATTCCCATATAGAGAATATGATTTTTAGTGCCACTAACACAATTTATATTTTAGGCAAATTGAAATATGAATTTGTTACATTAGAAAAAAAATTCATAATCTGTAAATAATTTGTTAAATTATTCTTCTCCACACACCGGAACGTACTAAAAATAACTCTTACTTTAAACCTCGTAACCAGAGTGAATGTATAATACTTCCGCAAACGTTTTCAACGCCCCTTCTGGGCTCTTCCTCAGGCTTTTTTTGATAAATACTAAGCTGGACGTTGAAAATCGAACATTTTCTTTTGATATGTTTACCTTTCGAATCATCACACATGGAAACCTTCGAGGCAAATTTAAAACGAAAAAGAGAAAAAAGAGCGATGTTTTGCGTACAGCGCATGCGCGTTACCGTGCTTTCAACGTAAACTTGTTAAAACTTGTAGAAAATTCTGGTGCAGAAAGTTATTTCTCCAAAACTGTTTCAAAATGAAGAAAGCAGTTTCTATAAATTTGGTTGTTCCTATTTTTTATGGAATGTAAATTTATGGAAATTACCTTATTTTAAAAGTTCATTTGGTTGACAAAAATTATAATGTCATATATGTGCAAATGTATAATTATTTAGTTTATAATATTAATTATAATAGTTCATCTACAACCATTATCCCAGCAATGATTTAATGTTTAACAGTTTTATTAGTAAAAAATCCAGTGAGTTGCTTAACTTTCCCAACAAAAATAATTTAAAACTGTGGTGTCATCTATTATAAAAAGATTTTTAATAAAATATCCTATTATTAATTATTATAAAATGGCAAAAAGCTTAATTCTGAAAGTAGAGATGTTTTATGAAAACTTGCAAATGCTAATAACAAGTAAAATCTTGACACAAGATAAGAAAGAGGGGATGACAAGACTCCCCTTTTTCTTGTCATCCCCTCAACATTTAACCACCAAAATTTAATAGCATGTTGATTTATTTGCCTCCTAATATACAAACTTCCCTGAAAATTTTCAGAAATTTTTTACAAACAGCACAAGATATTAAGCTTAAAAAGCAGATAAACAAAAATACACACAAACCACCAATTTTTTTTGCATTTCTTTGTTTCAAGGTCCCCCAAATCCAAAAGTGTAAAAATCTCGGTGGCGTCATTTTTTGACCAATTCCCATACTTTCCTCGTTATATATAGTATCCAAGAAAGTTATAACAAAAACTCTTCCTAACCTGTTACCGGTGTGTTTTCTTTCTTCTAAAACTCGTAACCAACCACAAATAACTCTTTACTAACGTTTTCGAACCCCCAATGACAGTTCTTCTACAAAAATATATGTCTTTGAAAAATGACATATTTTTGAATTTGAAATTTTTACGAGCTGCATTTCCATCAGAGATTCGAAATACCCGAAGAAGAACCATCGTTGGGAGTTCGAAAAAGTTAGTAAAGAGCTATTTTTGGTTGGTTACGAGTTTTAGAAGAAGGAGAATGCACCGGTAACAGGTTAGGAAGAGTTTTTGTTAGTATTCTCCAGTGTTGAGATAAAGATGTGTAGCAAGAAAGTTATTATGTAATACTTCCAATATTAGGTTTTCTTGATAAAAAATGAACACTCGATAATAATATATACTACATTGAAAACCTCGATCGTCAGTGGTGTGGTCGGACAATTTCTTTTATACAGATACTAAGAAGTAAAATAAAAAATGAATTTATGTTTATTATTTTGTATTATGTATGTGTATGTCTTTCACATTTTATTTGAAATTTGTCTCTAAATGTGATTTACATTCCTTAAGTGGCATTTATAATTCCTATATTATTACTGGAAATATAATTTAACATTTAATTTCTTTTAAGTATTGTATTTATGACCTACCTTACCATCACCGGCATAATGAAAACCACTGTCTGAAGAAAATACAAGCATTTTTCTGGATTTTTTACGCCAGCCAATTTCTTTCTAAAAAAATCAAAATAATAATATTAATGTTATGTTAAGATATAATATATTATAAATGATAAATCATATAAGGTACTAACTTCACAAACTATAGCTTGCATAATGGCATCAAAACCACCTTCTGGAGCATCTAAATTGCCCGAGACTTTGGTACTGTTGACTTCTTTTGCAAAGGCTGAAGTATTTAGAGTAAGAGGCATGTGATTATGGAAACCATAAGGTGCAGCACAGTTTGTACATGGTTCTTTTAATCTGTAATCATCAGAAAACAGAATAGTTTACAATATATTTTTATTTCTATATAATCCATTTTTAATAGAAGAAAATTTTCTGCACATAATTCACTTTTCAAAAACACCTAAATTATGATAACATCAATAAGTTAATACAATTAAAAGCTATAAACTTTCTTCCTTTCTCTTTCTAAAATTAAGGATAAAATTTATATTTAATAACATTGAGTAAAATTTAAGTAGAAAACTACTTACTTTTCCGGAACTGTGCTAACGTAAGGCATTACTACTTTATCGACAAAGGAACCGAAACCTAGCCGAAAGTTAGCTGTTATTTTTCCCATCTGGTCGGATAAAAGATCTCCCAATTGTGCTAATTTAGTTTTATCGTCTTCCATCGACTTCGACAAATCCATAAGATAATACAGATCCACTGGGTAATCTTCCGCCTGTCGAAATTCTACTTTCAAAGTTTGTTTTGATTCTAAAAGTAAAAACAAAATGTATGGAAAAAATTATAAATTTAATGAATATTATAAAAGTCATCATTATTTTATAATATTCATTAACAAAATATTAAGTAACGAACATCATTAATTAAGAATCTAAGCAAACAAACAATGAAAAACTTCAAAATTTTTTGCATATCATATTATTTATTCACTAAATTATATATACTAAAATGTAATGAAAATAAATTTAAAATTAAATTGCCATATCTCATTCATTATATACTGTACTTGAATGTAACATGATTTTAAATTTTATCTTTACAAATATGAATGTAGCGGTGATCCATTATAATTAACAACAAATACCAAGTACATATTCAAAGGTCAGTATAAAAATTAAAAAAGATAGAAATATTCTAAACAAGAATCATACAAAGCTGAAGCTAAAATGAAAAATAAAGTTTATTTATTTATTACATACAAAAGGAAAATGTCGCAAGTCAATAGATATCCACCCCCAATAAATAACCCTTGCAACAAAAGATTAAAATACAAAAAACAAAAAAATTAACAGAGTTGATAAATATATATTAAATTTAACTAACAGATATAATAATAAAAATTACAAATTATAAAGTATAAAGTAACCATTTAGAAACATGTTTAAAACGTAAAAAAAATCTTCATGTAAAGATTGTTCCACTAAGCTCATATTCTGAATAGATCAACAGAAAAAAATCTGAAAGAAATCATTATCTTGAACAAGAAGTAATTGACACATTATTCTTTTAGAAAAATTAGGTATAAAAGACCAAAAAGTGTTAGGGTTTGACAAAAATGACTCCATTATCTTATTAAAATAGTTATGGAAAAAAGTATGGCATTCTTGGAAGTACTTTTTTGAATGATATGGTGTATTTGAAAGTCACAGGAGTTACTAGATTTTCTCCATTTGTTCCAGTATTTTTGAAGTAAATTACAGTGGTGCCTCATATAACATACTCAATCCGTTCCAGGTGCACATCTGTTAAGTGAAAAGTCTGTTATACGAAACGCATTTTTCCATAGAAATACATGTTAAAACATGTAATTCGTTTCGCAGCATAAAATAACCATACTGTACCATAAAAAAATGAAAATGGAGCAGTCACCAATTATGCCAGGTAGTCAGATGTTGTGAGGAGGAGGTGGAGGAACACTTTCTTCACACATTCATACAGACACACACTCTTTACACATTGCAGTGGGTCTCGTTTTATTGTTTTTTAATCGGAGTCAGATTCAGGAGAGGCTATCGGAGCTTGCAGGGTAAACTCCTCTTTTTCCATCCTTTGTTTTTTGGCAGCTGGCTTCTTGAAAAAACATGTCCAAAGTGGTCTGTTTCTCTCTCTTCTTCAACATCTGTCAGAAATGACGGGCAAGAGTGTCATTGTAGAGATCATTGATCCTGTTGGCTTCAGCTCTGTTTGGATAATGAGTGTTGGTAAACTCCTGAACCTGTCCCCATTTGACAAGGAAGTTTTTGTCAAGTTTCACTCCTTCTGATGATGTCTTGCTTTGTTTGAATTGATATCACCTTTCTGTTTATTTAGAAGCCATGATTTTCACAACACTTGAATAAATGTAAATACCCTGCACTGAGGTGATGTACGCAATAAACAAGGGAGCAAGCCGAATCACAACGGGAGCTCTGTACTTCAGATATACTAATAATATATTCTAATAATATTAATATATTATAAAAATAGCAGATTGTCATTGGCAACGGCAAAAGAGTGAAAACATCATTCGCACTTGTTTGCAGAAAGTCCGTTGTTCGCCTCACGTAACTGCCAAACGGAAAGTCCGTTGTTCAAATCACGTAACGACCAAACAGGCGTTGTTTGCAGCGTCCATTATTCGAGGCATACGTTATACGAGGCACCACTGTACATAGATTTTCAGATGATAA
Organism: Centruroides sculpturatus; assembly: GCF_000671375.1. Taxonomy (NCBI): domain Eukaryota; kingdom Metazoa; phylum Arthropoda; class Arachnida; order Scorpiones; family Buthidae; genus Centruroides; species Centruroides sculpturatus. The sequence goes on from NW_019384506.1 coordinate 319,056, forward strand.
GTAAACCATAAGACTACAAAATGCATTATAATACACTGTTTGCTTCACAATGAAATATGAATGAAAAGAAGAAAAATGATCAATATTACTAACAGAAAATGTATGTTATTCAATAACAAAACACAAAATTAAGGAGTCTCTTTAGAATCAAAAATTTTTAATTTTTGTGTAGACATTTTAATGTTTGCTGTGACAAATAGAACAAGCCACTTATCTATATAACATCAAATCATGTTGGCGATTTTGTTTTCACTTAATACTCCTCCATCTGTCCTATATACTACAGAAAAAAAGCAAAAGCATTTAATTATCTAATTTTGGTCTTTGGGAAAGTTTCACAAGAATCAATATTAAACCATAGTCAATGATATTACTTAATAAAAGTTATTCAACAAAATATATTAATTGGCATTGTAATTACTTCCGTGTTTCCAATGCACGACATGCTAAGCCAAATCCAATTTTTATTACATAACTTTCATTAATTTTTACAAAATAGCAATCCAATTTTGTAATTTGTGTCCATATCTGTATTTTCATGTATATATCCTCTTCAGTATGACTAATAACTTTTTTCAATGACACAATATACTATTACTTAAAAATACACAAATTTAAAAACTTAGCAATAACTTAAGTTTTACAATTATACTTCTGAACATAATGTAAATAAATTATACACTTTAAATTCCATGTATAATTGCTATTATGTAAAACTAATTTATGTTTAAAAATTACACATTAAGCCTGTCATCCTTCCACACCATTCTTTTGGAGATGTATTTTGTTATTGTAAAATTATACACAAGGATACAATAACTGCAAGTTTAACTCCTTATTAAAGTTAATGTTACAAGTTTACTATATGTATTTTAAAAAATAACAAACATAAATACATGAAAGATATTTTAATGAGATATGCCATATAATTGAGATGCTGAATTACCAAGAGTCTAATGTAGTTTAATAAAATAATCACCATATCGACAGAGTCTAAATTACCACATATACAGTATATTAGAAACCTTTGCCACGTTTAAAAACTAATAATTAAAAATCAAATAAAAAAATATAAAGAGCAATGAAATACAAGGTAAATCCAAAATTTATGCTTCTTTATTTGTGGATTACAGCAACGCAAATAAACTAAAAACAAACTTAATAGAAAAATCACCATAAAATTCCAACAACATTCAATTTAACAGGACTAACAACACAGTAATGTTAATATAGTAATGTTTTATTAATACTTTAAAATTCCTAAGATAATGTTGCAACTTCTATTGCTTCTACAGCTTGTTTTATGCACGTAAAAACTCCTTTTACTCTTCTTTCAGTTCTTAATCTTTACTTTTCTATTAGTTTTTGTCTAAATTTTTTTTTCTTAAACATTTCATTCCTGATAATATTTCTGAATTTAACAAAAGAGACTGATTCGGGATTTGTTTCTTCCAATAAAATGCATAACATTACTACCAATGAGAAACAACCTCTTGATTCCAAAAATCAAGAAAATATAATAAGAACCAAAAGGGAATTTATATCCATGTAAAATGAGCTATGGAGCAAAACGGAAAACTTATCTCAATATACTTTCTTAGACATGTAAAAATATTTTAACTAAAAACAATCTTTATTGAAACTTCTTGAGAAATTCTTCAGATACTTTTAGAATATTTTAGAAAGTTTGCAAATCTCTTTCTATCTTTTAATTAAAAGTGAAATAAAGAAATTAAGCTCTTAGAACTTTGAAGGGATCAGTAAAATATAGACAAATCAAATTAATTACAAAATCGATATCAAGTTTAAATTGGCAATTACAGTGGAACCTCGGTATACGACCTTAATCCGTTCCTGGTGTTTGGACTTATACCGAATAGGACGTATACCAAACCAACCTTTTCCATAAGAAGTAATGTAAAAATGATTAATTCGTTCTCATGTAAAAAAAATGGCTGGCTTTAAACACCTCGCTTTCCTGGCTAGTTTCTGCTTGATTTTTCATGAGATCAGCATGTATCTTTTCAACTTTCTCGCAAATAATTTCTTCCGATACGCTGTCGCCGGCACACTGCTTTTCAGTTATCCAAAGCAAAAGCAATTTCTCGACATGATCTAATGTCTTCGATCTCTGTTTAGAAATTGATTTAACCCCTTTCGCAACGTTAGCAAATTTAATAATGTCTTTATTTTTCACGATTGTCAATATCGTTCTCGGAATACGGAATGCAAGTTAATCTCAAACACGCATGCCACCTTCATATTTCTCAACAGTCTCTTTTTTCAGTTCCGTTGTGATTCTAGTCACTTTTTTATTTTTCTGTTGCCCTTTTGCAATTTATGATTAATAAAAATAATAAAATGTTACTTACAAATTAAAATCAGAAGAAATTTAACAAAGTTATAAACCGTAGCACCGCAAACGTCTAGTCTGGTGTATTACACCGATAGTGCTACTTGTTTATAGATGGCGAGTATAATTGAATTAAGTCGTATACCGAACAGAAGTCGTATACCGAGCAAAATTTGTTTCGTCCAAACAGGACGTATTCCGAATTGAACGTATTCTAAAGCAGACGTATACTGAGGTTCCACTGTATATGTATTTTAGATTGATAGTATTTCATCACAGGCAAATGGTCGAGCAGTTAAGATGACAGCCTAATGCTCTGGGAACCTGAGATCAAATTCAGACAGGTCAAAAAACACAGGAATTTTTTGGGGTGGTCCTTCAAGACACGTCAGGCACAATCCCTCACCAACAACCATCCCAATCAGGACAGAAAGAGTTTAAAAAAAAAAAAAAAATAGTGATTCATTCTCAGATTTATATACTTCAGTTATAATATAAACACGTTTATATAAAAACATCACTTTTAAACTCGATTTAAATTTCTANTTCGTTAAATTTCTTGCGTATTTTTATATTATTTACAAATTAAAGTCGAGCGAGTTCATTTTGAAATGGCACCTGCGTTACATTATTGAATGGTTTAGAGACGTGATGCATGTAAACCGTTTTTTTTTTTTTTTTTAGAAAATAAAGAAAGAAAAGAAAACAAGAACAAAACAAATATTTCGTTAAATTTCTTGCCTAAATGTATATTATTTACAAATTAAAACTATCAAGTGACTATTGTATGTTAGATTTAAACCATTCTATTTTGGTTTTGAACTTACTTGGTCTTAATCTTAACCTAATTTCTTGAGGTTTTATTTGGATAGCTTTTCCTTCTGCAACACCCTTATTGCTTAATTCATCATCCTAATAAATATGAAAAAATAAATATTTAGTAATTTGTCTGTATATAAATAACAAAATCAATTGTGTAGTTTAAATATTCAAATGGTATAATTTTTGTACATAATTTATGTTTTCAAACTTTAATATCAACATTACAATTAATTAATTTTTGCCAGATATTAAAAATACGTCTATCGTCATCATCAACATACAATTTTAAATAGATTTATAATCATGATTCACTCCAAAATAAATCCTAGAAAATATTCTAAGATTTAAAATAATCTATTTTTATATAATAATATAACTATATTATTGTATTCCTTCTCTTCTTGTCATATCTCTATTTTCAGTTTTGACTCATCTTTCTTCTTCTTGATTTTCCTCTCACTGCTAATTTACCTGCATTGTCATCCCTTCTGTTTTCTAAAGAACATTTCTCACATTCTTTATGCCACTAGATACTTTGTCATCTGGAAACATGCCATTTAACCTTTCATCTAACTTTTGCTCCACAGGATTCGTCTTTTCCACAATTGAGGAGAATCTTCCATTTTGTAATTGAACCAATTATGAAGACAAAAACCTGATTGAAAGAACTGTCTGCAATGCTTCTTAGTAACAAAACAAAACAAGGTATTTTCTGCTCTCTTATGAAAGCAAAACATGGAATTCGATCAATTATGAAACAGAAGATTTTCCTCAATTCGAAAAGAAATCCTTTAGAGAAAAAGTTAGACAAAAGCTTGAAAGACACGTTGCCGAAATATCTCGAAGCATAAACAATATAAGAAACCTTCTAAAAAAAACAGAAAGAATGGCAGATTATTGTATCATTTATTATAGAATATTAATAATTAAAAATTTTTAGTTATAAAAAATATTTTACTTTCCTGTCCTCATTTTACTAAAGAATTTATTTTTGATTAAAAAATTATCCAGCTGTAATTACAGATATGCTTAAAAGACTTTTTATTGGTCTTTCCTGTAATTTCTGATAAAACAAATGTTTTTTCAGATGAGCATACAGTACAGTTGACCCCCCTATAACACTGTTGATTACTCCGTTTTATATGAATTCCATGTTGTATGAGTCACTTAGGTTTTACAAATACGTGAGCCGTTCACAGCCCGGCATACATACATTAAACGAGTCACTTAGGTTTTACAAATACGTGAGCCGTTCACAGCCCGGCATACATACATTAAACGAGTCACTTAGGTTTTACAAATACGTGTGCCGTTCACAGCCCGGCACACGTATTTGTAAAATCTAAGTGACTCATACAACATGAAATTCATATAAAATGGAATAATCAACAGTGTTATAGAGGGGTCGACTGTAATATAAAAAGCCAAATAAGTCTTTTTTCCGAAAACTTTGCTTTGTTTCTTCTTATGATAAGAATTAGAGCTTAAAAATATCTAGGAATTTATCATATGACTGGAAATTTATGATGTGCTAAAATATATATAAACAAAATTCAGTTTAAGAAAATCTGTAGGTATTTTTTCCTTAAATGCTTTATACATAAATTTATTAAAATGATTTTGTACTTAGAATATCCGTTCTAAATACAAACAGCAGTTTAACATTCTCCGAAAACAAACCAAAACATAATAAATAATTTATGACAATACAGTTCCCAGTAAAAGTATCAATTGATATCATTTCATATGTTCAAATAATGTCAAAATGTTTAGAATAGACATAAGATAACACAGCAATTTGTCAATAGAACATTTGAAATTAATTCATTTATAGATATATTCAAAAATCATTTAATTTTAAATGCTGCATATTTTAGAAACATGTTAAATGCTTTGTTTAACTTTACATTATTTAACATCCATAATATAGCAATTAGAATCAACAGATAATTTGAGATCATTTAAAAGTAACTTTATATTTTTGCTCATACTTTCTATATAAAAAAAAAAAAAAATTCCAAAATGTCTCTCTCAGAAAAAAATCAAATGTATGTATGTTTTAACGAGCACAAAAATCAGCTTAATTGTTTAAAGATTTGCACTATTCTCTTTCATTTCCATTGTGCAAGCACTCCAGAAATAACAATATAAAATATGTTTGGTACAATCTATTCAACAGACATGTGTATTACATAAAATACAAAGTTTGGAAATTGACAATTTATACAAAATAATCTAGTTTACAAACTCTGATAATTATTTATTTTGTTTCGTCTATATTAATTCATTCTTTTTTAAATTTGAAACAATAAATTTGAATGAATTACAGGATATTTGAAAGTTTCTCTTTATGTGAATAAAGTTTAATTCTTAATTTATAAAAATAGTTTTGTCCACAAATTGGTTATAAAATTAAATGCGCAATTGTTCAGAGAAACTATTTGTTAACCTTCCAACAGTGGGCTAGTCGGGTATGGTTCTACCCCCAGTAGTGGAGAACAAATGTGGGAAATTTTTAAAGTATTTTTCCACGCGTTTTTTCTCATTACTGTTTCAGAAAAAGATTTTGTAAACAGTTATATCTAGTAAAGAAAAGTCTTTTTTTATTGTTACATAATTCATTTTTTATGTAAATTTTTTTTCGCAGTAGTTTTAGGCTAGTTTTTGGCGATACCCCCGAAAAGAATTTGACGACTAGTCGTCCCTCACCACTGCCACACGATCGCCCTTGTTCATGAATTAACCACTCAGCAGTGAGTGGTTAATTTACAATATTTAAAATTTCTCTTTAGATTTCAGAACATGTCAACTTAATGACAACACCAAAAAAAAACACAAATGCTAAACTGATTAATTCAATAAAAAAGTTGGACATTTTAAACAATTTTTGAGACTCTTCCATACCAACATCAAACCATATAACATTTGAAACAAAAATTTGAATGAGAAGATCTGTAGATTTCTGTTGAGCATTTAAGAGAAATCTACACATGTTCTTTTTTGAATTTTCCATTTTTAATGTCTAATTATGGGATGGAAGAGTCCAAAAAAAATTTGTTCCAATAAGAAAAACTTGAATTCCTTTTAATAAGTCTATCATTTGCATTTTCTTTACTTTGCATCATCATTTTATAGTCTGAAATATCACGGGTCGAAAAATCTCCAAGAGTTTTTCATACGATGGTCCATCCGGATATGTTGGGCCCTGCCCTTCACAACCTGGCTGTACCATTACGGCTTGCTAAAAGAGGCCCTTTTAGTGTCCACAGGGCAGAAAGAGTAAAAAAGAAAGTCTGAAATAGCCATTCAAAATAATTTGTATTAAAAGATGTTTGTTAACATCAACTGAAATATTGTCGATGATATCAATTAATACAAAATTGTTTCAAATGGATATTTCATACTATGATATCAATTTATTTCATTTATGTTATCATACAAAATGTTTAACAATAACAGATATCATCTAACTGTCAATCAATACAAAGTGTTCATTTGTTATTTTACAAGCTGAAATATCCATTTCAAACAAATTTATTAATTGAAATCAGTCAACATTATTTCAAATAATAACTGACATAACATCTAATGACACAACTTGGATCATTTCAGTTTAAAATGATTCTAATTGTACTGTTTCTAATGATATCAATTGGTATTTTTACTAGAAATAACCTCTTACTTAGCTTGTTATATTAAGTTTTTTAAACTTTAAGATGGGTAGAAGGAGAGACTAAATTTACATCAAATTCATGGAAATAATAAAAAAAAATACAATTTATTCATGTACAAATTTATGTAAAATGTAGATAAGGTCTGATAATTTAAATAATGAGATATATGTTACGCTGACCAATATACAAATTCATGCATTCCATAACATTTGGTAATCTCTCAGCCTGGCAACACCAAATCCCATTCTAAGTATGGAGAGAAATCTGCCACTATTTGCAAAGATAATATAAGATTACTGTCATAAGTGTGCCAGGGAGCAGAGAGAAAATATCAAATTCTATTTTTAACTAGAAAAGTGCATCTGAGGAAAGTGCAAAATGTAACTAGCAATTATTTACAAGAAATTTCTGGAGCAGTTCTGGAAAAGAATTGTCTGTATCTGTCCCAGGTATCTGTCAGCAGGTGTTAGAACCTCCTTTACGATAATGCTCTAGCTCACCGGGCTGTAGCTGTCCAGGAATTCCTGGCCTGAAAACAAGTGTGTGTACTCAATCATCCATGATATTCCCCAAGATTTATCTCTGTGCAATCATTTTCTGTTTCCCAAAGTAAAAGTTACCACTGAAAGAACATCATGTTCGAGATGTTTAAAGACATCTAACAGGCTGTGACATCAATCTTCATGCCATAAAAAAAAATATGCAGAGGTCTTTCAAGTCCTAACTGTTCAGTGCCACTCACAATATTGATACAGTAGGAATGTACTTTAAAGAAAATCCAACTATTCAACTGGCTTGTTTCTTTTTATTTCATGACATTTGTCTCATTATTTAATTATTGGATCTTATATAATTTATATGAGTAACATACAAGACTAAACTATATGTTGTATACGATTAAATTATGTGTACAGTAAATATAGTAAAAAAAACTGTTTACAAAAACGAACATGCTTTTATTTTAAAAACATAAACTTAACACTATTTTTCTAATTTAATCATGTAATTTACAAATATAACTTAATAAACTTGTTTTCTCTTCCCCAAAACATTCTTCCATATTTAACTTTTATATTAATAAATCTATAGCCATACAAGATAAATTCATTAATGATTCTCATCTTAGTTTTTATTATAAAATAATTCTTAGTGTTCATACTGTTAAAGATGGCAGAAATAGTATGAAAATATTTCATCTCTTCTCAAGTTATTCTTTATGCTTTGTTTTTTGTCTATTTTTAATCCTTCACAATTGTCTTCCTGTTTGGATGTTTGTAACTTTTCCTTCCTTTGATAAATCTTAAATACCTCTTGTATAGTCCTTAATTAAAGAATCATTGAGACCTCTTATATCCCACTTTACAAATTCTCTCAGTTCTTATATAGAATCTTCTAAAGATTTAAATTTTTGTCCCGGTTTCCTTTTCTTTTAATTATAAAATAAAATCTAAATACTTTATCATAATCTCTTCTTATTTAAATGATTTATTTCTTACATATAAGATCAGTCTTTAAGTCTCAACACTATTATAATGAAGAAGAAAAGGAAAGATAATACAGTAGTTGAGCATTTCATGAGATCATTTTACTCAACTTTTCAGATTTATTTAAAATTATTTTAAATAAATCTGAAAAATGGAAAAATTGTATTTAAAAAATTTTTTATAACATTTTTCTAGTAATTGTTTTACTCTTTGTATTTTTAATCTGTTTCTACTTGGATGATAATTATCATCCAAGTAGAAAAAGATTAAAAATACAAAGAGTGAAGTACAAATACAAAAATGCAAACAAAATACACATTATAAATGTTTATTTTATTAATTTTAAATGTCGTATCATTGCAACATTCACTTATTTATCCATTTATTATTACTACTATTACAAGAATAAATTTATGATTCATTGTAACTTCCTGATGAAACTATTATTGCAGACATAACTTCACCCCGAGTGAAATAAATTGAAACTACTATTTTTTTTCTTACTGAGAGAAAATGTCAAGTTATGCAAAGCTGGTGAAATGCTTGAGCATGTCGAAATTTTTTATGGCATACCAAGAGATATTTGTCAGATTTTTTAAAAGTATAATAAAAAGTAAAGATACTCTTAAAAATTTCTAGCTAAACTTTAATTTCAAAAACGTTATAATTTGATTTAAATAAATTATTTTAACAATGGTCATTTTACTGGTAAAACAATCAAATGAATAATGTATCTTTCTATTTCTGAAGCCAAACAAAATTTCACATAGCTCAACATTGTCCCTCCTTAAATCGAAGTAGCTAAGTGATTTCCTAATTTTTCGAGCCACTGCCCCTTTGTTCCATAAAGTTATATCCAATGTTCCCTAATCCATTTTCCCTTGTGTGAGAAAGGTTTGGAAATATTCTTAGAAAAACTTTTCTAAGAAACTCACACTTTGTGTCATTACTGTACATTGTTCTTCACATCTGGAAACCATTAAACAAATTGTTTCTTCTTATCAGTTTTAAAAGAGGAAAGGGAAAGATTGTCTGTGACTCCAATCTTTGCCTATAACCACCGTTCAGTACCCTGTCATACACTTGCTTCTTTTCGCCTCCTAGATTTACTCATCGCCCACAAGGAGGCAGTAGCACCACTTTGGGAACCACTGAACTAGCTGAACTTAGCACATGCCAACCAACCCAAGTTTATTAAGATCTGCAAATCCCTGAATCCTCAGGTATGGTACATTGTTTGGTAAACTAGCTTTAATACAGCTAGATAAGTAAGCCAATGATAGAGCTGCCAATTTAGCGAATAATTTGCTAAATCTAGCTTTCCTGTAGCATAAAGTAAATTAAAAGTTATGTTCTCTACCTAGTAGAGATGTCAACAGTTTTTGTTTTTGTCACAGTGAGTAGAGAAGAGTCACTGCAGTAACAAATATTTTTATTTTAGTGTTGTTTTTTTTTTTTTTAATTTCCATTGGGGAATACTGATTTTCTCATAATTCATATTTCTATTTATTTAAGGATTAAATCCCTTATTCTATTGCTTTGTACTTTGCAGTTAAATAAAAATCTTTCTACAGTAAATCTCTGAATAGTGGGACCGTCAAGACTGAGAAGTTTGTCTGCTATTTACAGGTGCCCACTATTCATAGGTAAGAACCATACATGCTGGCAGCTATACTGTATCTTAACCTGATCATCATGTAGTGAAGAATACAATAGATTATGAAAACATCAGGAATGTAAATATATCAAAAAGTATATGTAGCATTTATAATTAAAATATATACTTTATATCATATTAATTGAATCTTGTTTGAATGTGGATTTGCTATCCACTTCAAGAGGTATGAAATATATTCGAATTGTTACAATTATAAACGTATGATCTAAGTGACTAATAAAAATCAATACTGTGATTTGTTTGCTTTGTAGTTATCGAGTAGGTGTAATATTTCAAACATTTTTGCTTTTTTCAGTATAATGATTTATTAAAAATTACATTTTAGCCATCACAAGGCTGTTAAAACAATTATGACAACAGAGTTTGTTTGGTGAAAGTTCAAAGGTCATGTTACAAAAAGGCAATTTGCTGACCACTTTAAAGTTGGAAAGATATTCAGTTTTCTTGCATTTATGATCTTAAATTTCTTTTTCATTACTACTATCCTATGGTTCTCGTCAAATGAATGATGAATAACTTGGGAAAAGTTTATAGTTTTTATAAAGTATCATAAACTTAATTCCAAGAATAGGAACAAAATTTAATAACATTAATATGTATAATGATAAATGGTGATTGACAACCTAACCAGATTAAACTTCTCTAACAGATAAAAAAATATTGTTAGACTTCTTATAACATGCCCTCTTCCCCTATTCCTATTTAAGTCAGTTGTTATTTGATACATACAGTCAAAATTCGTCATCTGAAAGAGTATTTGAACTGATTCTTTGTTTTTGTTTTATGTACAAAATATTTTAATTAATTCTTTCAGAATATTGAAGGCGGAACATTGAGTTTTCGTAAGGTTGGTCAACAATGGTGTCCATTATTTAGTGTCTACTATTTAGAGGTAACATAATAGATGTCCTATTTGAAGTGTATGGGAATTTTTACTGTAAAAATGCCCGTTAAGTAGAGGTGTCCATTATTCAGTAGCGTTCATTAATGGAGGTTTCACTGTATTTTTTATATACCCATATATAGAACTCTCCATAACTTATAAGTGGCCACTTTTTGGTTCCTTCAAATTTAAGATTTAAAGGTTTAACTGTATTTGCCAGTCATAATATCTCTTCCAATTTCTTGTCTTTTATGCATTTTTTTTCAAAAGTTAAATAATGATGGATACCTAAAATTTTCTAATATAGCATTATTAGACTTTTTATACTTCATTGTATTTTATACTTCATTGTAAGCCATATGATTTCATTGCTTCTGCCATGTTGACAGATCAACACCATAACTCTCAGTTTTCTATTGGCTAACAATAACACTTTTGTATATAAAGAAACAAAGTTAAATATTTTTTAATTCTATTTTCCTGTTCTTTCTACATTATCAAAATGGAAAATTTTTCTGTTTTCATGTTATTTTACTGTAGTACAGTAATACCTCGACTTACGCTACCCCGACTTATGCGAACCCGGAGTTACACGATTTTCAAATCTCATCGATTCGTCTTTTGTTTGAGCACCACGCAACCCTCGATTACTCACTCTCCCCACACTATTGTTCAGCTTACATGTTCAGACGTGTCATGCAGAATCGACACATAGCTACAATTTATTTTGTGTTATTTATTTCTGTGTTTGTTATATCTAAGGAGCCTTGAGAGATAATATGTGGTGATTTCTTGTAACCGTGAACGAATCAAAAGACGAGATAAGATTAACGAGAGCATTTATTAGCTTACATACATCCGACTTGGATTTTATACAAATTGCGAAATAATACCCCGACTTACGTGAATTTGAGTTACGCGGTTATCGTTCGGTCCCACCTATCGCGTAAGTTCGGGGTATTACTGTACTTTTCTGTAAGTGATATGCAGAATAGTCTGAGAAAACCTTCAAATATATCAGGTTCATGCAGAAAAATTTAAAAAATAGTATTTTTACATTAAGTTTAAATTTTTTAAATGCGTACATACCTTTAATTTATCAACTATCTGACCAGGAACTACTACATGAGAAATATTGCATATTCTGTATAAATTTCCTCTGTAGTCGCACCGTTTTTCACCATCGATAGCGATATTCTGTAAGATATTTTTATTTTTAATGCACGATTACTTTAAATACTGGTAATTAAATAACAAACTGTTTAATATAGACACTGATTCAATTCAACTTTAATAGATTTAAAAATAAATAAATTATTATTAAATCTTAAGTAAATGAAGGAAGTAAATAAAACAGATTATTGAATTTGTATTCTATTATTAATTCATAAATTTAGACAAAATACATCAAATATTTACTGTAATCCCCCCATACACAATTATAATAATTCTGTAAGTTTACAATCAAAAAACTTGGCTTAAAGTTTTATATATAATATGATATTTTCTTATCTTATTATTTGTTTTCTTATGGTTTTACGAGGATATAATTTTTTTTTTTCTAAAGGGATGCCAAATAGTCAATTGATAGTGCTGTTAGCAATGTAAATACAAAAAATAAATAAAATATATTTACGTTAATTATTTTAACATCACAATACGGAATATGCTTGCATTGGTTATAAAGACAATATAGAAAACAAGAACATTAATTAATTTAATTGGTTCAAGAACTGGAGAACATTCTTTCTAAAATTTTATTGACACTAATTTCTGATAATTAGAATATATAAAATTTTAGAATAGGTTGAGTAACACTCATTTTATAAATATTGGTTTCAGATAATCTGCTAATGTCAGTATAAAGTATTTTCATTCATATTTTTTCTTGGAATTCATTTTATTTGATGTGATCCTTTTATGAATTTTGGACTAAAATTATATTTAGAAAATATTCTTATATACTACTGAAATGAACTGCGTAAGTATGAATTTTCTTTTGTCACACATGTAATGAAGTATGACATCCTATTTTATAAAAGTGTCTATTTTTAAAATACTAGTTACTTTAATTATAAATCTCATTACCAAAATTAAGTTAACAATAAATTAAAAAAGTATAATTATGAAAGAACTTTGTTAGCGCAACTAACAAAGTAATACAATTCTAATGATTACATAAGTATTTGCAGAAATGTTATCTATGTAACTGATAAAGTGATATCAAATCAAAACAAAATAAAATTTATATGTATATAATCTTTCGTGTGTTACATTTCCTCATATAATGCAAATATAACAAACCTGTTTTATAAGTTGAAATAATTTTATACGTCTTTATCAATGAAACATTTGAACATATTAAAGTTTAGTGTTCATTATATGCTGGAATTCGCATTTAGGTCTCAAGTTGTTTGTTTAGAAACAATATTCACCGTAAGAAATACTAAAGTCAAATTTTGTTCACCAGTGGCCAAGTGGTCTTCGTACCCCGAACACTGGGAGTTCGGTCGTGGGTTCGCGCCTCGCTCAGACAGGCTGGCCACGTGGAGTTTTCCGTGTTTTCTCCACGTCTGTAACACCTAAATAGGGGCCAGTTTCCCTTAAAAAGACCTCCCGGAAGGCATCCCCCTAGGCAGATCGCCCAAGTGTTGCATTGCCATAACTCAAACAAACAAACAAATTTTGGACATTTATATAAAATTTTGATAAAATAATTATTGCAGTTTGTGTATATCGGTATCATTTCATCACATGTACAATTTAATGAGAAGACTTTGATTTAGATTTAGACTGTTGTAAATGTGTTCCAAAGAAGAAAGTACTGTATGTTCAAATAGGAGTTTTGAAAGTTCATTTTTGGTAATATGGACATCAAAGACGGATGAAGAAAAACTAAAAGCACTCAGTCAGTTTTTATGAATTCCAATTTAAGCAGAAAGGTAATAAAATATTTTTATATATCTTTCAGTTAAATTTATTAAACATACCAAAATATTTTTTCGGAAAAGCTTAAAACTTTTTAGTAAAATCATATTTAGTTAAAAATATTTTTCTAAAAATATTCAAGTAACTTAACTTGTAAACAGAATAACTTTTAGAAAAATATTTTTCTAAGAACATCTCAATCCAGTTTTTTAAAATCATAACTGAACAATTATAATTATTAACAGAAAGCAAATGTAAATTTAAAAAAGTAAAATAAATTTAAATGAATAACATATAAGTAATAATGTATTAGATAGGAAAAAAGTTTCGAATATTGCAAAATCATTAAAAATTTTTAGGAAAATTTAAAATATCATCATTGAAATGCTTAATACAAAAATAAGTGTGTAATATTTTGTTCTAAATTAGTTTATTGATAAAAATTAACTTATATCAGATGTTAAAATGAAATAATATTTTATTCTACTCAATGTTCATAAACTTCGTTGCTTACTCCGGATTATGACGTTTAAGAAGTAATTTAAAAAACTTATTCCTTTCTTGTATTTTAGTGTTTTTATTGTAATAAATTTAACTCCACTAACTTTCTTTTTAAAAATTATAGAATTAAAATTTATGATGACAGTTCCATTTTTTGGATTGGTTATACTGAATATGAATTTGTGGTTTCTGTTAAGCAACTGGCTTACGATATTTATTGTTCTCTTTTACTTTGCTAGTTTTATTAACGAAAGAAAAACCTTAAGTGGAGGTTTTAACTCATCTGACATCTTTGAAAATCAAACTGTTAACAATAGCATACAGTATATGTATTTTATATTTTTTTTATTTGTTTTAATTTTTTACATAAACAAATAATATACCATTAACTATCAACCTAATTAAACAATTTTTATCAAATGTTAAATTATGGAAAAAGTACTGCCTGAAAAATCTGTACTACAGTAGAGTCTCGAAAACTCAGCACTCGATAACCCGGCAGTCCGGATAACTGGGCCACACCCTAGCAGGGCAAAAAAGTCCTTAGTTAATTAATTTTCATGATAAAGACAGCTTTATGCCTCAAAGTATTTTTCTGAGGTCTGTCTTATCAGGTAAATTACTGTACACAGTGTATTTATTAATTTTCATTTTCATGTAGTAAAGGGTCTATGCCTTCATAAAGGACGTACTTTTCCTTTGTTTAAGGGTATTTGGGCAGTTTATTCTCTGTTGTATTCTCAAGCAAACAATACATACAAGTACAGTACAGTATTTTCTGAGGAAACACTCATACTTATTTTTTTTTAACCCCATTCCCGATAACCCGGCATTTTCACAAACTCGGCCACCCTTCAGTCCACATTAGGCCAAGTTTTCAAGACTCTACTATATTAATTTTTGTAACTGATTATATTTCTTTACAATAGATCACTTACTTTTCTACCATAAAAACTATTACATAAGTTCTTTGAGTATCAAATGAAACTTAGTGAAACAGTAAGAATTTGCAGAAATTTATTTACTAAATGAGAAAGTTATTATATTTACAGATTTCAACTGTTTCCTTCTATTAAGACAGAGCGTTAAGTGTTTCTTAAAGTTACAAAGCAATCAGCAATTGTGTTTATTGTTCTTTTTGCCTTATGAGAAGCATCCTAATTTTCAGATAAATTTTAGGTACAAAAGTGCATCTTGTAAGAAGAAAAATATGGTAATTTCAAATAAATTCCAATTATAATCTAGATAGCTTAATGTGTTACTCTTCCTGTTTTATATAAGAAAATGCCAGTTGCAAATATCAAAAAATAACGATTTCTTCTTTCCAGAAAAATGTTCATTAATAAAACAAATGTTTTGATTACCTCAAGTCTACCATCAACCCTACTAAAAAGACTCCAAAATAGAACTTTTTTATATTAGGGTTGATGGATTTATAGGCCTATCTGAGTTAGGCCTATAAATTAGGCCAAAGTTTGTTTTGTTTCATTAAAATAAACATTTTGCTGTAAAGATAAAAAAAGGTTATATTTTGATATTTCCAGTTTTATCCCATAACAAAAAATACATAAGCGGTACATAGAAGTGTACAAATGGGAAGTTCCATATAAAGAACTATTTTTATGAATTAGAATCTTCTAATTTAATGACTACTATCTTACCAAAATAGATCAACAATATTATCTTTTATAAAAGATAAGTTTGTAGACCGATATACTAATCATCAACATAACATCCTCGAAGCCTTTTACGACTGAAGATCATTTTTGTACAACTAAACAACTACGAAATTTATTTTATGTTACTTAGAAAATAAAAACACTCTAAACACTCATTACAGAAAAACATAGCTTTCGTTAATTTAAAAAAAATAGCGAAGCAACTGGCAGAAACCTGTAACAAACAAAGAGTAACTGCATCAAAAGAATTTATTTAGCTAACTTATTCTGAATCACTTAACATTCATACTTCTATTACTAAAACAAACTGTTAGAATGAAGCTGGAACCAAAGACTTCACAAGTATACATTAGAAAGGAAGCAATTCAAATCATCTCAATTATTATTAGTTTAAAAGCTAAATCCATAAGTTATCAGGTACAAGTCTTTAAAAAAATAGTTTGAACTCAACCTATTTATCAGTTTGATTCAAAATCTTATAAGCATTTACGGTTGTTCGATTGGAATTGTTGTAATGTTTGAATGTAGTCAATTTCAAGATGGGTTGGTAAAATCCTGAAAAGTACTTAATCAAATTAAATCTTCCTGACTACTTTAGCAGTTTTCTTTTTCCTTTCTAATATGAAACTGTTATCTTTGCTTATAGACACCATTCAACAATTTATAGGATAATTTGTTAAGAAATAAAAAATTCCCAAAGACAAAAATATAAATTCATGCACCTACAGAATTTCTTTTAGCAAAGAGCTTAATATCAACATAGCATGCGTAAAAGTCCAGGACATTTATCCTATTAACGTCTCTCCTGCATTCCAATACAAAAACAAGCATTATCAGCTTTTGCAAGAACTATAGATATATACTATCAGAGCCATCAAGAAGAAAAGCTGAGGATTTTTCCTCGGGCTCAGAGAAAACTTAGGAATTCTATCTGTGTAAATTAATGTATTTTTAAATACTTTTAAATGACACTTGCTTTATATCATCTTCAAATCTTGCAACTCAAATTTTATCCACTTCTAATTAATATACGTATGTTCCAGTCTTCTAAATCCAATGCATTCGTGATGTTTTAGGAGGTACAGGGATGGAAAAGTGGGATGATACCTCCACCATACTACCCACTCCAAAATGTGATTAAATTCTAACTTTGGTTTTGTTCATCACAATGTGTACGCGTAAATACACTATAATGATGTGTATGTGGGATTGATCACGGCCTCACCGTCCCACCACCTTTACTAAAATCTTTAAAGTTACTTTTTATTAATAAAAGAAACATTCTATGTATTTCATTTATTTAAAAAGAAACGGCAAAAGGGACCTGCTATAAAATTAAAGGGTCCGCCTCTGTCCTCCTGACCCCATATGTGTTATTGATGGTTATGTATACTACTGATCAGAATAAGACTAGAACAGACAATTGAAATTTTAAATCCTATGCTAGACTATGTGAAATCTCCAAGCATAAATCTTTAAAATATCATAACACAGACTTAGACAATGTTAAAAATGTAAGATTCATTCTCGAGTTTTATAATCGAAGGCTTGTTTTTATTTAAAACTTTCTGCTAGATTACAAAGCTATTCTGTTATAAATCGATTATTATTTTTTATTAATTGCATAAAATCCTAATAATGAAGTTTACGTAAACATCAGCTTGTTAAATCTAAAATGCTCGGCCTTAGCTATAAACATTTATTAATACATTTGCATTATTTTTTTTCATATCAGTTGAATAATCTCTTTTTCAAAGTTTAAGAAACTTATGAAACTTTATATATTACATATCAGGTCTTTATATGTGGTAATAATATATATTTCATTGATATATTAAAATATTGTATAACTGGGTCAAAATTGCCCAATGGCCTGTTAACCAGGTCAAAAACAGCGCTGTTTATTAAAAATACCACTATTAAAGGTGCCTTAAGTAATTTAAGTGAATATTTTTTAAATCATCGCACCACATATGTATATAATACAACTTTTAATATAACGTAGATGCTAAAAATTCATTCAGAAGAATTTATTTTTACTGTTAAAATCAATTTTCTTAGCCCTTTCACCATTTTTATTTACACAATCATCAGAAATTATAACTCTTATTTTATGAGAATTATGGCAAATGTAACTTCTAGAAAACAGTGAAATATATATTATGGCTTTATCATCAATAGTAAAACAGTTTAAACTGTTTTAAACTGAGTTTCAGTCATTATTTAAATAATACGGAAGTAAAAAGATAACACAAGGTAACAAATTTTTTTTCTGCCTAAACTTCAGACTAATTTTCTTTTTAACTGTTACGGTAAATCAGTAACTGTTTCTTCGAGTAAATTGCTTATTAATTTGAACTCTCGGTTATCCGGCAAACACACTTGCTCTGCACTTCCGTTTCCACAAAACTGTTACTCGCGTCTCGTTTTCTACAGGATTTCGTTTCCACGCACGGCAATGCCCACCCGGATCCAAAATGAATCGGCACCGAAGGGCAACGGGTTACGTCACTAGTCGCGCTTAGGCCCTTACACACGCGGTAATCCGGCATCCCTCCATGCAAGGAATAGTCAGATCGGCAAGAGTCCGGCATCTATATCATACATTAAAAGATTTGATAAAATTGTGTATATTAACTCCATAAAGTATTTAGAAAATAACTTTCATAAAATGATTTATTTATAAAAAGTAAACCACATTCTAAATATAGAAATTCATTTTTGGCACTTTTCATGTTTTGATAAGAAACTAGAACAAAATTTCTTCAATATAAAACTAAAAGAATCAAGCGTCGAAAATAATCAACATTTGGCATTTCGATTCCTTACGAAGACAACAGTTTAACGATTTGCGTTCTACGTCGACTAATTTATTTCGAGTACATCATCGCTCCTAATACAGATCAAATCAAATATAATAAATCTTGCCATAAGCATAGCATCGTATTTTTAATCTCTAATTCTCCCCGTTGTTTTTAATCCGAAAAATTACCAGTTTATATGTTAAATACAAAAACGACCATTCCCATATCAATTCGAGTTATCGTTAGCCTACATTTAATCAGTCTACGCAGAAACCAATTCCTGCCGATCCGACTGTTCCTTGCACGGAGGGATACAAACAACAACAGCAAGTAGCCTAAGTTTTGACCCCATTATTCTTTTGTTTCTTTTAATCATACAGGCAAGCTAAACAATGCAGAAATCAAATTTTATAAATTGTCATCGGTTATTTTACTACCGGTAGTATTAAAAATACGGAACGGGATCCCATTCCAAGTTTAAAAAGATATACAGACAGAATCCTTAATTCAAACAGACAGAAGCCATACTAAGAAGGATTTTATACAGATAATTTTCTGGAAGATTAAGTTCCTCCTGTCTTTTCCTCGTGGTAAAGGTTAAATACAAAATGTCGCAAACTATTATTGTATTAGAAAAATTGATAGCAACGTTGCATTGTGTTAGGGATTGCAAATTTTGTATTTAATAACTAGTGACAATACGCAGACTGAAAGTAACATTTGGATATCTTATCTGTAGTAAATTTAGACTTCGAACATCTGATTGAAATTATAAATATTTTTAAAGTAAATCATTTAATCGACGACATATTGCTACGATTTCCATTTGAGATAATCGATTATCGACGAATACCGTACGTTCTTCCCCACTCGCGTCATTTCCTATTGGAGCATCTTCCCCCCTTCCTTTATAGCTGGCTCTATGCCCACGATTTCTTTCTATTTACGATTTATTTTTTCAAAATATTCGATAATGTCCACCCTTAAAAATGAATGTCTTCGTAGTGTTTGCTAGTTAACGTATTTTAATATTATCGGGATTTGTAAAAGACATAATTGTTAAGTGTTGGCGGAAACAGTCCGTCGTCCATACACCCCCGTTAAAAGCTCGGCGGTTAGGCAAAACAAAACAAATCTTGACGATGGTTTTGATTCGTCATACACTTACTCATCGTACATAAATATGTATTTTTAAACAATATCGGATCCAGAAATCTTTTGAGGGGTGCAGAAAGGAAACGAAATTTGAAGATGTCCGAGTTCACTGGAGAGAAAAATCCTGGGAAGGGTGCAGCGCATCCCCCAAAACCGCCTTTTCTTTTAAACTATATACAATGTTGTTATTTTAATAAAAGGGCTATTATTTTATTCAGAAACTTTGAATTAACAGTGTACTCGGGTGCGTTGCCTTCAATATTATCTTATTTGTCTGTATTTAACGGGAAAACGATTAAACGTATAACAATACGCTTTTGTTTTTGTAAATAAACTAAGTATAAATGCAGGTTTCTACTGTAAAAGTGTTTCTAAATTCCTCGCTTAACTGTTAACAGGCGGTTAAGAACTTATCTCAATAATATATTTACAGTGGGGAAGTCCCTAAATCTTTGATGAAACTAACTTGTATGTATGTATGTATGTATGTATGTATGTGCGTGCAGAGCCGATAAAAGGGAATGGATAATGGGATAAAATTCTCCGGGCCCAGGATTAATTTAAACGGAATCCGGGCATCATCCCACAATTTATTTTTACGCGCTATTGTAATAACTATTGTTCTTGATTCTGTAAAAAAGTAATAGACTCTACCCTATAAAGTAATAGCCTGTAGACTACATAAAAAAACTGGAAATTTGTGTGTAGTGTATGTAATGTGCGTGTGTGTGTGTAATTCTACGTTATATATCGGGTTTGGGGCTGGGACCGGAACGTCCCCAAAATAATCTTAAAATGCCTGGTATCTCGATTAGAAGTGGACGAAATTCGAGCGACCAGTTGGAGGACACCATATAAAAGCAAGTTAAATAAGTAAACGCGTTTAAAAACAATTAATTTCTGGTTATAAATAAAGTCGAAAGAGAAGAGCGAATTAATGAAATTAAATAAATACTTTAAATAATGTTTTTAGTAAGGTAACGGCATTTAAGTAAAAGACGGGAACGGTCTACGATTTTCTAAGAAACAGCGCAATCATTTCGGTAATGCCAGGGACCACCGATAATGGACAGCGGAGGAAAAACGATAAAAAAGCCGATAAAAACGCATTAAGTAATTTTATAGAGAATGACAAATCTCTATAATCTTTTGTAACGCCATTTTGTAACTTCCGCACGCCGAATAACAGAATAATCTCCGCTTATTTTGCATCAACTGTTAATGTACGAAAAGCAGACGCTGGTGTGTTTTACCACATTCAAGGCCGCTAAAATAAGGAATAAATATTAAGTCCCGATGGCTTTTGTTCTAATTAATTTGGTCCTTCGACGGATCCCAATTTGTCTTCCGTATACAGTACATTACGCCGAGGAGGTTAGTCGACCGCGTGTCAATTATCCCCCCCCGATAGAGTGAAAGGAAGGAGACTGACCTCTTCTGAACACCAGGCGCACTCGGGATCGGCTGTGATGCACTTTCCGCAGGTGTCTCGACTGACGCAGGGATTGCCGCTCAAGTTCTCCGCCACTGAAAAGGAAAGGAGGAATCGGTGAAGGGAAAAAAATATGGGACGTCCGACGGATGCAGAAGGATACTCACATTGGCACAGGGCGATTCCCACGGAGGAAAGTAGCAAAGGTATAAGTAGTGGCTTCATGTCGGACGGTCTGAAAATAAATCGCGTCCTTTAGACAAATTCTCTATCCCTTACGCCGCGCTACCCGAACCTCGTCCTATTTTCTCTAGAAAGGGTAAAGGGTAGAAGGTCCGCATCCCCTATCTGGAAACGGTCCCCGCTTCCGACAGGACGGAGAAAGTGGAGAAAGTGGTTCTACCGCTGCCTTCGTAAGCGGCGGTAAAAATTCTCTGGCCCTCCCTCCCTCCCTCCCGGCCTTATTTGTTTACGGAAGGTCGAAGCGCGGAGAAAAACACTCCCGGAGCGCCCACTCATTTTCTCCGACCTTCCACCCGAAACAACGGACTGTTTGGTCGCCTACGTTTGTCCTAAAACGTCCCTTTCGACCTTATCGGACCCCTGGCCGGACGTCTCTTTCCGGGGAATTTTAAAAGGATTCCCCAAAAATTGGTGGCTGGAGGTGAATGCGTTTTGTCCCTTTCTCCCCCACCCCCGACCACGCGTAGGCTCGGAAGGTCGACTTTGGTATTTGCCAATCCTCTGGGCCGACCACTCCGGCTACCAGTACTTCTGTACCGGGTCGGAGACCTTCCTTTTTTCCTCCCTCCCCGCGCGGTCACCCACGTTTCCGTAAAGTATCCCCCCTTACCCCGTTAAGCAGTGGTCACACCTAACACTTTAGAGTACAGCCGTCTCGACTCCGCACCAAACCACTCCGCTTCTTAAATTAGACCCATTTGGCTCGTCTCGGGAACCTCGTTCGGGCACGTGACCCACCGAATCCACCAAAACAAATCGGCGCCCCTCCGCTTCTTCCGTTTCTCCGCCTCCGGCCATCGACTTCCGGTCGGTACCCACCGAGGAAGGTCGAAGGACGAAGAAGGACGGAGAGGTCTCGGACTCCCCCCTCGAGGGTCGACTCCGGACACCAGCGAAAGGAGGGGGCCGCGCTTCCCCTTCGTCGACCGACTTTCTTTACCGTTAACGCCATCGTCGCCTAATTTTCGGTCGGGAGGGGGAAAAAAACTCTTTCTTCGGACGATTTTCGGTCCGGAAAACTTTTTCCTTCCCGTTCCACTCGTCTCGACCCCCGGACGGTCCTCCCGTCGCCCGCTAGAAGAACAGACGTCGCCACTGGCCCCGTCTTCCCGACGTCCCCCTTCTCCCCCTTCCCTACGCGGATTTTAATTACGGTAGGAAGACACCGAAGATACTCGCCTGTTATTGTGTCGTCGCGGGTCCCCGAAAGACGATGTCCGCTCTTAATCCCAGGGAGAAAACAAAGAGAACCACCCGCCGCCCAGACTTACTACTGACTATTTAAGGGAAGCCAGTCACTCGGTCGGTGACGTCACCGGAAACGCCTAAGCGTCGATACGTCATCGGCCGAGAACGGATTCCTTCTTTTCCCGGAATCGGGTCGTTACTATCTCTTCCTTTATTAATAATATTTCCGAAACAGAACTATTCCTTTCCGACGGCCAAATGACATCGCTCGTGTTCGTTTGACGACGAGTATACAGACGAACGTTTCTTTCGTCTGTCAACTTTAACCGTCTTGGTCAATCGCTCCGAGAAGCGCCAGTCAAATAAACCGTGCTTAATTTACCCGCTTATTTCTTTAATCTCACGACGTTTGTATCCGTATCTATTTTAATCTTTAATAATTTGTAGATAATGGCGGATGATAAATCGACCGTAAGATTGGAAGAATTTTACTAATTTCTCCACCAGGGGGCCGAAAACGGAGAGCCTAGAGCGCGTTCGAGAACGGTTTCCGAACGGATTGGAAGCGGCGTAAACGACCAGATCGCGTTCGAAAACGTTTTTCTTATTAAATTTTACCAAGTATGATAATAATAATAATAATAAAATAGACTATTACGGAAAACTGAATTTTGCTTCTTAGCTCTTCAGAGCTATTTAAAAAATGAAAATTTTCATTTTTTAAATATCATAGTATTTATGCGAAATAAAAATTAAATATTTATAAATATAACATAATATTTATTTCACCGCGAGATGGCCGAGCGGTTAAGGTGACGGTCTACCATTCTCGGGGTTCCGGAATCGCATCCCGGAAGCATTATTGTATATTAAAGCTGATGTAATACGTTAATAAATACGTAGAAAAGACTAAAATGTTTTGATTTTCGCCACAGTCTTTTCCGAGTACTTTTTAATGTGTAAATTCGTCAGCCATTTTTTGAAAGAAATGATATATGACTCGTGGGACAGAACCGACGTGCAGGTAAGCACGCTTCCCACCAGATGGTCGAAACTTGAGAATTAACCGCCCCGGCCATCCGGAATCGTTGTCCACGTTGGACTTAGTATATTAATAGGATTTATAATACAGTAGATTTCCCTATAACACGGGTTCATATAATACGGATTCGTATCTACCGTGTTATAGGGGGTCTACTGTACTAGTGTTTTGTCTTATCGTCTTATCGATTTACTTATCGTCGGTAACCAAAGGCGAGTTTTTAACGGTATTTTACGATATTAAAAGTTAAATTTGAAGGTAATGGGTTAGGGATTGCTTTCGTTAGGACAATACGGATACATCTCGCGATAAAAATAAAAACGAGGAGTCGCCTTCTTCCAATAACACCAATACCAAGAAGAGGACCAGGTAGTGTAGGTTATCGTCGTGAGCACTTCCGGTGGCACCATTGTTTGGGGGAGTGGATCCGAGAAAAAGTGCATAAATAATTTTATTTATCCAATTAGATTTTACAAGAAATCTTCCAGAAAAATCGGGAGCGAAACGGTAGCAGATAGTAAGAACGTCTTCGGAGAGTGACGCCTGGTCTTTCTTTAATTAATTCTCGGTTCCTTCTGGACTCGTTTCCTGATCCGACGAAACTTCCGGAAGTCGGAGGCGGCTCAGGTGGCGTCGCCGAAGGCGGGATTGTGGAAGGTGGAGGTGGCTTCTTTATACAGAGGATTTTTCTCCTGCAAAATAAAATAGCGGCGGTGGAGTCTAAAGAAGGAAAAGAGAAAGTTTTGCGAGTGAAAGAGGAGAATTTACTTACTTCGTTCCACTTTTTGTCTTGGATCTCTTTTAGGAACTTGGCGTATTCCCTGGAGTCGTGGACGGTGGTGATCAACTTCCAGATCAGCAGAGCCGCCAGTCCCAGCCCCGCGATGGCTCCCGCCACTCCCAGTCCTATGGCCAGAGCGTTCACCGGCTTGGGACATTCTGTCGAAACAATCACACTTTATTATTATTATAGACCGACTTACGGGTTCCAGTCGCGCGCCCACAAAACGCTCTTTATTCTCGTTCCGACGTCACCTTACCAAATAATCGGTCAACCCGCGGGGTCGATGCCGGAAAACTTCCGTTCCGGCCGACGATTACTTCTCGCAATTCTTTAAATTGAAGCGTATATTTATTTATCTGTTGCGAATTTCTAACCCCGTCACGCTGATAGAAACGTAGAGGACACCCGTAAACGATAACGGTGTCTCCTACCGCAATTTCGTCCCCCTTCTTTTCTTCCCTCGGCTTTCTTTAGTCGCGGATTAACTTCGTACGGTTATACTCCTTACCCTAGTTTGGAAGGCACGTCGCCAGCTTATTTCCCCAATTTTACATTCGCCAATACGGTGGGCAGACCATGGAGCTATACTACTAGAGCGGCAGTCCCTAGAATCAACTGAAGCCAGTATAATGGTCGCGCAGGGCGGGAGAGGCCATCTCCACAACCCAACTGGAGCGATGCCGTTCCAGTTAGATCTTATAGCTCCATGGGGCAGACAGAATGCCGATAGACGGGGCGGTATGAATAAACAAAAAGTACCTTTTCGTTTTTTAACCTTAACCACGGGCGAGTCGTTCTGCAACTCGTAGAAGAAAAAATATCTGCATCCGATCTCGTCGTCGAAAGCGCATTCGTGGCTCGACGACACGTCTTCTATCGGTGGGGGGAAATAAATAATTTAATAATCTCATACGGGCGGTAGAATATCGTTAAGAAATACATATATATATACCTCCGTCCTTCAGCTCCCTGTATATTCCGGTGCAGTTGGCGCACTCGTTCTCTTCCAGAGGACCGGAAGCGAAGATCTTGCACTGGACGCAGGGTCCGTATGCTTGGCAACTTCCGGGACAGATCTACGGGAAGAAAAGTTCTCGAGTCACTCGATCGTCGTCTACGTCGTTTTAAATGGGGAGGAAGGACTCACCAGACACTGCTGACAGTAAGCTCCGTCGTAACGTTCCGTTTTGCTCTCTTTGCACTTGCATGAGCCGCAGGTACAGTCCCCTCGATCGTTACAAACTTTCTGCCAAGAGAAACCTTTCCGTTAAGGCTGACGCGAAGAAAAACGCGGATTTACACCAAATCACTCTTAAGCTACGCGCGAAACGATCCGTGCCTCGTCTTTCCAACAGTGGACCTGCGGAAAGCACCAGGTAGGACCAGCACTTCCCTGCACTTCCCTGTTAGGACCAGCGGTTAACTGTTTACTTTTGACTATCTCGCGACATAGTTGCTACGTATTCTACCGGTATGGGAAAAGAATAATTGTAATAAAATATAATTGTATTCCGAAATCGCTATCACCCGCTACCAATTCGCGCCAGGTCTTAGAACTCGTCAGCGTTTCAATGGAAGAGGAAGAAGTAACTTACCTTGGTGACGGGATCCAAACAGGTGTCGACGGAATCTCGACAGTCGCAGACGTCGCCTTTCCATCCGGGCATACACACGCAACGCCCGCATTCGCATTTTCCCCTGTCCGGTCCTGGTGTTTCGTCCACCCAAGAAAGAAAAGAATATTTTAAGGCACGATACGAAAATTGGGCGATTTTAATATTACGCGAATCGATGCCGTCGCGATGGGTGGTAGAGTATAGTGTTTAGTGACCCCACCATTGTCGGTTGACAGCGCATTTCCGTCCGGAATATCTAGTGTTTAAAAGAACAGATAATTACCTCCGCACAGAAGGTTGTCGCGCCGATCGCAAGAAAAGTTGTCGCATTCGCAATACTTTCCGCTTACTTTCTCCTCGGGATCCTAACAAAATACGAAAAAAGTCTTTTTATTAGAGACGTCTGGAAGTCCAACAGCGAAGAGTTTCACCGGAAGAGTCCGAATTCGATTTTCTTTCGAAGCCAAAGAAAAGTTTTTACTCACCGTTCTCATTTCACACTGGCACTTTCCGCAGAAGCACTTTCCCCTTCCGGAACACACCACCGTGTCGTTGCCTCTAAAGAAACACAAGACGTGTCACTGGCACGCGACGATAAAGTAGTCTTTAAGTTGGGGTGGATGGGAAGAGTCTGAATGGTTCTCGTCCCATTCGTGGCGACTATCTTTACGATTACGTTTAGCTTGACCTAATGCCGGATTCACACTAGAAGTACCCGAACCGATTTTGGCGGCCGAACCGGCGTAAACACACATAACAGTACGAAGACTCCCGCACGACGGTACCAGAGTACCAAACACCGTATATCGATGTCCGTCTAATACAGGGAACCTTACTTGTCAGGTACAGAACAGTTTATTTAAACCTCTTTCCTCCCAGTGGCACTAAGAGGGCCTATTTTAGCCGCCCCAATGCGGGCTCGGCCAGGCCCACCGCGGGGCCTCCGGATGGCGGGGACGGGGTCCGAAATATCCGAGGCATACCACTCCCGAAAAGTTCCCGGAATCCCCTAGAGCGGTAGGCCGCCACGTCGACCATTCCGTCGTCGAATAGTCAGAATCGACGAGTATTCCAGTTGTAAATCGAGTCGAAAATTCGGTAATAATTAAAAATGGAACGGACCGAAAGCGGAAACACTCACCCGAAACACCTGGTGGTATCCATCTGGTCGTACCCTTCGGTACCGTCTCCAGAACATTCGCACTTCTCTCCGTATCTGCCGGGATCGCAGTTGCAGATACCGCACTCGAAAGTACCGTTTCCGGAACACTTGGGACTCTTCCTCTCCTGCCACCAAAAAAGGATTAAGAATAATGGAGGTTGAAAGATGGACGCCAGAAAATGACGATGTCATGGTAAAATTTATTCGTTTAGAGGCGGAAAATTCCGGAAAGGCGGACGGAATAAGAAAAGAACTCACCTCCTTATCGTGTTCTTCGCACTGGCATTCGCAGATCATCCGCACTTTGACCTTTACCGCTTCGTTCAGGTGTGTGGGAAATATCTCGAAGACGCGATTCCAGTCTCTGGCATTTTCCGGGCACGACGTCAACTCGATCCTGGCCACGAAAGTCACCTGTCGTGGATCGTTCGATCAGTCCGAGAGGTGAGCCACCGAGGACACCGACAAACCGGGTCCTCCAGTTACAAGTTAGTGTTAGAAATAGTAGGTGTTTGCAATTTTGTGTACGTTTAGTACTTGGCTTAAGCTAACTGGATTCAAATAAATTGCATTTCGATTGATTTAGTTTTTATTTGAAATAATGCCTTTTGTGCAGTGTTCCGAGTGAGAATGAGAGGTGAAAAGTGAAAAATTTGTATGCTATCATTATTTATATTATATGGTGTGTTCCCCTAAAACGTCACTAGTTTTAAACTGTTTTGTAAAATCCATTTGTTCGGCTATGTGGATAAATTGTGTCCATACTCCAAGTTTCACGTGTTGAAAGAGTCACTGCTGAAGCAAAATGCGATCTGGATCTCCACTTCCGTAGCTGGCTCTTATTTCTCGGTTTGCCCAATATCCGACATTGTTTCTTTATATTTTTTCTTTGTGGGCATGTCAAAGATAGCGTATATGCTACAAAAATGCCAGACACTAAAGCCCAAGAATTGCGGATGCCATTAACAACACGGTGGCCCTTTCAAGCGTGTGGGCGCGAAACTTGGAGTATCGACCAACATTCTTCGACACATTTTATTCAAATAGCTGAACAAATGGATTTTAAACGAATTACGAACAATCGAGAGGAACACTCTGCATTATCTTTAAAAACCAATCGACGTCTATTGTCATTTGCAGGTACAGTACAGTACAGTACAATAAGGAGACAAATATGAGTTGCACAAAGGTATACGAGTAGAGTTCTAAACGTCAAAAAACAGCCACGGTTTATAGAACATTCACTGTGTAATTCACTGCAGTTTTAGCCATAATCTACCACAAAACTGTGTCTGTTTTTGGAACCATAGAACTCTACTCGTACATCCCTTGCAACTCGTAGTTTACTCCTTACTGTATTTACACGTGGCAATGGACGTCGATTGGTTTTTGTCAACAAATCGAACACTACACCATTTTTCATTCGGGCACTGCTAGGGAGGCGCAGCCAATCTATCGGTCCATCGTCGCATACTCTGACGTTCTCGGTGGCCACGACCCGGTAAACTTCCGAATTCGGGAATTAAATTTCCGAAGAGACTTTCGAAAAAGTCCCTTCCGTAAATTAATTCACGACTGTCCCATACGTATTCACATTTTGGCAGAAAAACTTACGCTTCCTCCCACGGGGATGTTTTCGCACGAGTCCGTTTGCTTCTTCGTCTTCCTGTAAATTACATTTATATTAGTCACTTCGACAATAATAATAATATACAGTATATACATTGAGACCATTGTAAAACCTCGCCAATTTCGCCCCCCGATACCAAAACAGAGGGGAGAACTAGGAAACAACCAACGAGTTCCGGGGGGTAACGCGCTAACTCTGTTAGAAAGAGAATGACTCTTACCCCAGACAGGAGGAGAAATAAGTGATTTTGATGGGATCGGCGGAATCGTCCCTGATCTTCACCGACGATCTTATTTTCTGTAAAGAAATCGTTCAGGTGTGAAAGAAACCAACTGCTATTGTTTGCGAGATGTGGAGCGCGTACTCACGTCGTATTGATCGCGGATGAGTTGGACCACGTTGGAGGAGTCGTCCTCCAGAACTCCCACGGTGGCCGATTCTAACTCCCGCGCCAAGTCTTCGTAGACGTCATTCTGATCTCTGGTGACGGCGAAGATGACGTTGATCTTGTTGTCCCGCAGAAGATTCCTGATCTGGCTGACCGAAGGGTAGTCCTGAGTCAGACTTTCGGTGTAATTGCCCCGATCATCCAGGTGACAGTTTCCGTCGTTGGGTTTGACGATTCCAGCCAGCTGCAACAGATCGGAAACCGGATTGCAGTTTGTTAAACTCGGCGCAATTTCCGTAAATTTTCCAACTGAAATTACACTTTACAGACAATAACAGCTAGTAACAGATTACCTTTCCGTCTCCCGCGAAGTGGTATCCGGCGTCGGTAGAAAACACCAGTAGTTTGGTGGAATTTTCCCCCCATTTGATCTTGTCCTGCGGGTGAAATAAAAAGGAAAATTGAGGCAAAAGGGGTTAAGAAATTGAAAGTGTACACTCACCTTGCAAGAGACCGCTTGCACCAGAGCGTCCAAACCTCCTTCGGGGGCGTCGTAGTTACCCGAAATCTGAGAATTTTGCACTTCCGTTTTAAACCTGCCCGTGTTCCGACTCAGGGGCAAGTAATTTCGGAATCCGTAGGGAAAGGCGTAGTCTATTTTCCTACAAAAAGGTTTTTATATTGTTATATAAGTTCGTATATAAGTAAAGTATACAAGGTCTGTTCAAAAAGTATCGGACCTTTTTTTTTCCGCGTAAACCAATGATGCGCGACAGGCCTCCTTCGGTGGAGTTGTGGAGGGGACAGTCATGCACAATCCTGAATTTTTTCCCGCCTGCAGGAAGCGTCAGTCGTTGGCAATCGGCCTATGAGTGAGGTCATGTAGTGCGCTCTCGTCGGATTTCACTAAGCTGGAAAATGACTGAACAACGTGAGCAGCAATATTACATCAAATTTTGCCAAAAACCTTGGCGATACCCGAGCGTAAACCATTCGCAAGATTCAGCAGGCTTTCGGGGACGATCCTCGAGGCCAAAAAAAGCGCGGCAGGTCCGCAGCAATGTCAAAGGTCATGTTGACAGTTTTTTCGACTTTCGTGGGGTGGTGTGTCGTGAGTACGCACCACAAGGCCAAACCATCGCAAAGGAGTACTACCAGGAGGTCCTTCGTCGTCTTTCCGATGCTGTGCGACGCAAACGATCGGATCTGTGGTCGATCAAAACTTGGCAACTCCATCGTGATAACGCATCCGCCCATTCTGCGCATCTGATTCGGGCTTTCGTCGCCAAACATAACACTCCTGTGGTTCGTCACACTCCGTACTCTCCCCATATGGCTCCATGTGACCTTTGGCTATTTCCCAAGCTGAAAATGCCGCTAAAAGGAACCCGAATTTAGTCGAGAGAAGACATCGTGCAAAATCCGACGGAGCGGCTGATGTCCATTCTAAAAGATGCGTTCCAGCAGTGTTTCCAGCAATGGCAGGAACGCTGGGAGAAGTATATACATTACCAAGGAGACTACTTTGAAGGGGATTAGGGTTTTGTACCTCAAAGTCAATAAATTTATTTTTACCGACCAAAGGTCCGATACTTTTTGAACAGACCTTGTAGTTATTCGATGCCTTCTACCCCTAAGGTTTTTAACATTCGACCTCGACTTTTATCTATCTAACTCCATTCTCTAGATTAAGGAAGGACAGACAGAAACACTCACTGGTTGGGAATAATGTTGACGAAGGGCAACGTCACTTTCTCAACAAAGGCGCCGAATCCCAGTTGAAATTTCTTAGTGATGGTCTTCATTTCCCTGGCCAATTTATCTCCCAGGTTCACCAACTTCTCTTTGTCGTCCTTCATGGAATACGACAGATCCATCAGATAGTACAGATCCACCGGATAGTTTTCCGCCTGTTTGTACTGTATCCACAGTTCGTACGGATCGTCTAAAAGAAAAATAGTTTCTTCTCTTATAGTCCGAATCCTCTTTCGTAGTATAATACAGTACGTTCTCGACCCCATCTGGAATAGAGAACCGAAGACTTACTGGGTTTGAGTTCCAGCAGTACTTCTTGAGGCTTGACTTGAACGACGTTCTCCTCTAACTCGGCATCGCTGTTTAGTGCCCGATTCTGAAACACAAACGTAAAGAGGAATGCTTCGAAAGAAAAATACGCAAAAAGTGAAGAAAACTTACTTTTGTCGTCGTGCGATTGTTTGTGACGTGAAAGTAATGTTCGCAGGTCTTCATCGCCTCGAACAAGTCGCAGTGTTCTCCTTTCTCTTTCTGAAAATACCGAATCGACGTCGTTGTCATTCGTAAGAACTAAGATTGAAACCGAAAAGAATTGTTTCCCCCCCTGTACTTACCGGTTCCAAGCACCAGGCGCATCGGGGATGAGCCCGAATGCACTGACTGCAAGTCTCTCTACCTTTACATATATTGTCGGATGCCGCCGAAACTTGGGATTAACAAAAAAATTAAACCAAATTTCCGCTATATCGAGAGGTATAAATTAAACACTTACTTATAGAAATCGACACCAGAGTCCACCCCCAGACGGTGGACGAATACACCGACGTCTTCATCTCCTAATCTCTTACAAACGTTCCCTAAAAAACAACGTTTTAAAAAATCCAGTGACGGAAGAAGAATACCGGAAGTAAAGAGAAGGATGACGTAATAATCGCGCTGGCATCGTTACTAACGCGATTACAGTTTATCAAAGTGTATACTGTATACAAGTCGACCCCCTATAACACTGTTGATTATTCCGTTTTATATGAATTCCATGTTGTACGAATCACTTAGATTTTACAAATACGTGTGCTGGGCTGTGAACGGCTCACGTATTTGTAAAATTTAAGTGACTCGTACAACATGGAATTCATATAAAACGGAATAATCAACAGTGTTATAGGGGGGTCGACTGGGAAGAGTTTCCTTTCGAGGTGGTTATTTCGAAGTTGTGTAACGAAGGAGAAAAAAAAACGTCGATACTCACCTAAACAGAAACTTTCTATCTGAGCGAAACAGAGACGGAAGGAAGAGTCGCGCGCGCGTTTCCGCTTCGCCCAGATGACGAAACGTTTCCGCTTCCGTTCCCTAACGGCGATTCCGAGTAACCTTTCAAACGAACTCGAATATTTATCTACCTTCGCTCCTCCAACGAATTTCCGTTTTCGAACCCGAACCGAATCGGAGCTTATCCGATTTTGCACGTGCGTGGAAAGAAACAGCTCGAAATTTTCCATCACCCGAAATTCGCCAACGAAGACGGTCTCTCGTTCCGTTATTAAGCTCCAAAGTGGGTGAACGAAATAGCGCCCCCATAAATAACTCGAAAAAAAAAATTCGAATTTTTTAATTTTTCGAGATTTCCCGAGTCCAAAAATGTAAAAAATTTCGGGTTGTCATTTGTTGAATATTTTTTAATAGAAAATTCGTTCGTTCGCCCCCTGCAAAAATCTAATAAAATCGTTAGTATTTTTTTTTTTTCGTTGGTCAAAAATAATGAGCCATTTTTTGACGCGAGGCGGCGCCGAAGCGGACGCGTCGATCGTCTGCGCGCGATGTCAAAGGTAACGAAAAGTTAATTTTTCATTGGATAAAAATGAATCACGTGTTAATATTTAAAAATCTTGATCGGATAAGTCTTAAAAATTTAACCGAATCATTTTAAATTCCAGACGTTTATTGAAGTATAAATTTAGAAAATTACAAGAGAAATATTTAAAATATTATTTTTAAAAATGGCGCGCGCCCTACGTTGCCTCCGTCACGAGGCATCCTTTTGTTTTCTCCGAGTTACTACAATGTTTTTATGCCCGTTTTATATAAGTAAAGCGTATTTTCTTCCCGAAAACCTATGGCCTGGTTATATTATAACCTGGCCCACGTTACACACGCCAAGTCCCACGCGGTAATTTAATTAATAAGTACTGTACCTTTTCGGTAGAGACGAAAAAGTAGCATAATATCCCCAATGGACTATATATAACACAGAAGAACGTTACTACTTACTGTGTGTAGTTTACCGGTAATAAATAGAAATTCCTTGGCTTTGTGTTACGTTCAAAATACAGAAATAAAGGACGAGGTGGTGGTTTCGACCGGTAATCTCGCAACGTAAGGGTCGAAGGTGACGACTGAGTTAGGAATTTTTGTCGACTTGCAAAAATTCGTGCTAAGTAATTTTAAAATTGTGCAAGTTGGAACCGATTGGTCAGAAAAATAATCGAAACAGACGGCGATTTTAACACTAGAAAACGTCACCACTCGTGATAAAAGTAGCTTATAGGGTAATAGAAAGTAAGTTCTAACGGTTAAATAGAGGAAATTCCGACTATCCGTAATAGGGGATTACCACGTTCCTCTTAATTAAAAGTAATTTCTTAACGAGAGTGAAAAATTGTATTTACAAAAGGAACAAAACAATACATAATATACCCCCCGGATAAACGAATTTTCTACCATCGTAATTACTTTCGGTCGGTCTATATATACGGGGCGGGTACGGGAGGAATAAGTAAGATAATTACAGTCGACCCCCCCCCCTATAACACTGTTGATAATTTTGTTTTATATGAATTCCGTGTTGTACGAGTCACTTAGATTTTACAAATACGTGAGCCGTTCACAGTCCGGCAAACGAATTTGTAAAATCTAAGTGACTCGTATAACACGGAATTCATATAAAACAAAATTATCAACAGTGTTATAGGGGGGAGTCGACTGTTGTACTGTACTTTTAACACCGAGAGTCGGGAAGTCTTTCTGTTTTCTTCTAATTATATATAAACGCACTTTAGTCGAACTTATTTTCATTGAAATTCAGATGGGAGAATAAATAATTAGCGAAGATTTCTGAATGATGAATTTTATTGAATATCTTATTAAACATTTCGTATTGTAATAAACGGAAGCGACACCGTTCTTCCGCAACGAAGACTCGACGAAGATCCGGTCCAGGCTAAGAATCGTCCTGGAAAGTCGGGTTGTGGAAAGTGGAAGTGGCTCCTACGAACAGGGGATTTTCGTCCTAAAAAAAAAAAAACAATAAAACAACGGTTAATTACACTACGAAACTTGGTTTAATTAAAATATCTCCCTCTTTGCAAAGCAATCGGATAATTATCACCACTCGATAGAGCGAAAGAAAACGAACGTTCGTGTTTCTTACCGTGCTCCACTTTGCATTGTACAGTTCTCTTGTGAATCTAGCAAACTCTCGAGTATCGTGGACGTGAGTGATCAGTTTCCAGGCCAATAGAGCCGCCAGACCTGTACCCAAGATGCCACCCACCAAACCCGACACCACAGGAAAGTAGTCGACGGTTCCGGGACAATCTGATTCCCAAAAATAATTAAAAAAAATAGTCAGAGTTATGGCCGACCCCGTATAAATTCGCGTGCCGGTGTCTCCCATACCTTTAATAGGATTAACGATAATCACGGGCGTATCCTTTTCGTCTAGTCGATAATAGAAGTGGACCCGGCAGTCGTCGTCGTCGACGAACGTGCACTTCTGCATACCTTCCACGCTATCTATTAATTCATACAAAGTGTGTAATTAGTCTCCAACTTTTATTGTTGTTAATTATCGTTACTTTTATTTCCTGGCAGATACGTAGAGTATGGCACACAGTCTGTAATCGTGACGTTTATGGTGTGCGAAAGATACTCACCGTTAGCACGTAAATGTCGATAGAATCCAGTACAGTTATCGCATTCCGGTTGAGTTAGAGGACCTGAATTAAACGTCTTACACCCCACGCAAGAGTCGTACAGACCGCAATTTTCCGGACAGACCTGCGAGAAAATCGACCAATTAAAATGTTTCCTACAATTTAAATCGAATACGTATATAGTTTCTTGCGGAGAAAACAAGTGGAAGTGTTTAATCCACGCGAGAAGGTGGTAAAATTAACAAGGGAAAGTCTATTAGAGAAAGGTAATGAATTTCTAGATACGAACCGAACACATTTGACACCAAGTTCCGTAGTAGTATTCTCTTTCGTTGCGTAGACAGCTACAACTTCCGCATTCGCATACACCGTGATTGTTGCACATCACCTAAATAACGTAGATAAAAAAACCTGCTTCCGTAAGTCTGTATTTTTATTAGAACAAACATGGAACACTTTAAATGGAAACATGGAATAGTGGTCTGAAGAAAAAGTCCCGGAGTGATCGGAGAAGACGTTAAAGGTACAGTACACTTACCCCTGTAACGGGATCCAGGCAGGCTACCACAGAAACCTCACACTGGCAGGAATCTCCCGTCCATTCCGGAAAACACTCGCAAATGCCGCATTGGCAAATCCCGTGACCTGAAACAAAACCACTCTAAATACAGTACGTTGTCTGGTAAGCTCCGTAAGAACAAAGGACAGGAAAGACTTACCTGCGCAGATGGCGTTCTTGTATCTGTTACAGGAATAGTTGTCGCATTCGCAAAAACGTCCCATTATCCTCTCGTTGGGATCCTGAAAAATCCTCTGCGTAAAAATTCAAATACCCAGAGGCAGAGTTTAAAGGAAAAGTATGATGTACTGTATAGTACAGTACGGGGCAAGACACTACTAATTTAATAATAAATAATTCCTCGTTGAAAAGGGTTACTCGTCCGACGATTTGGATAAAGTTTTCTTAATCGTCGGGCTTTCGCTTTCTTATAAATTCGGAGGTGAAAGGTCGAGCGCCGGAAAGGAACCGGAACTAAACCAGACTACTTACGTATCTGGTTTCGCACACGCACTGACCGCAGACGCATACTCCTCTACCGGAACATATGACGTTATTGTGGCTGAAAATACGAAGGAAACGAAAAACATAAATTAAGAAAAAAAGAATGAAGATCAGAGAAGTAAGAGCGTTTTTCCATCGGGGAACTTCTGGAAGCGAAAGATAAGAAGGATTACTTACTTCATACAAGCCGAATCGTTACGGTAAGATCCGTCTTCCGCGTTGCATTCGCATCTCTTTCCGGCTCTACCCGGCCGACACAGACAACTTCCGCACTCCAAAGTACCTTCGCCCGAACACTGCACACTCTCTTCTTCCTAAACGCAAAGAATAACCCGTCATCTCTCTCCCCTCTTCGCCAAATTTATAAAACATCGACCTAAATGTACGAAATTTCAATTGTCGCTTAACGTTCGTAAATGCCACATTTCTCACGCCAAGACACAACTTACTTAACGTTAATCGATCAGAACGTATTACGAGACACTCACCCTGTTCTCACAGTGGCACTCGCACATCATTCTTATGTCAACGGTTAGGGCCTCGTCCACTCCCACAGGAGACACAAGGAACGTCTGGTTCCACAGATTCCTATCCGGTGGACAGGAATCTAGAGTGACTTCCATTTCGAAACTCACCTGAAAAATGGTCGGCGATTATTCCGGAAACGTAGGTAGGTTAGAGGATGGAAAAGGGGCATCTTTCGGATTACTCTTTTATTCTTTGAAACGCCTCTACATACTTACGCCGGTGCCCGGCGGAACGTTTTCGCACTTGTCTCCCCCTCTGAAATACAATTAGTTGACGTTTGTTAATTAATAATAACCGGAGAGAACGGATGAGGAAGAAGTTACGATTCTCACCCGGGGCAAGAAGAGAAGAAGGTGACTTTGACGGGATCCGAGGCGTTGCTGGTCAGTTTCACCGTCGAAGTTATGGCCTGAAGAGTAATAAACGTAAATCGAAAAGCCATCCTCCGAGGGTAGAAAGTCGAAACGAAGGACTCACGTTGTATTGTTCTTGGATCAATTGGACGATGTTGGAGGAATCGTGGCTGAGTTCGGCCACCGTCGACCCCTCCATTCGGGAAGCCAGGGAACTGTAGGCGTCTTCCATCTGCCGTGTGACTGCGAAGATGACGTTGACTCTGCTCTCTCTGGCCGCTCGGACGATCTGGGCCACCGAGGGGTAGTCTCTGTCCGTGCACTCGGAATACTCTCCTTCCTGGTTCAGGCTGCACCGGCCGCTGTTCGGTCGCAGAATCCCCGCTAACTGTTAAAGAGGACGAAGNACTGTTTTGTAAAATCCATTTGTTCGGCTATGTGGATAAATTGTGTCCATACTCCAAGTTTCACGTGTTGAAAGAGTCACTGCTGAAGCAAAATGGCGATCTGGATCTCCACTTCCGTAGCTGGCTCTTATTTCTCGGTTTGCCCAATATCCGACATTGTTTCTTTATATTTTTTCTTTGTGGGCATGTCAAAGATAGCGTATATGCTACAAAAATGCCAGACACTAAAGCCCAAGAATTGCGGATGCCATTAACAACACGGTGGCCCTTTCAAGCGTGTGGGCGCGAAACTTGGAGTATCGACCAACATTCTTCGACACATTTTATTCAAATAGCTGAACAAATGGATTTTAAACGAATTACGAACAATCGAGAGGAACACTCTGCATTATCTTTAAAAACCAATCGACGTCTATTGTCATTTGCAGGTACAGTACAGTACAGTACAATAAGGAGACAAATATGAGTTGCACAAAGGTATACGAGTAGAGTTCTAAACGTCAAAAAACAGCCACGGTTTATAGAACATTCACTGTGTAATTCACTGCAGTTTTAGCCATAATCTACCACAAAACTGTGTCTGTTTTTGGAACCATAGAACTCTACTCGTACATCCCTTGCAACTCGTAGTTTACTCCTTACTGTATTTACACGTGGCAATGGACGTCGATTGGTTTTTGTCAACAAATCGAACACTACACCATTTTTCATTCGGGCACTGCTAGGGAGGCGCCGCCAATCTATCGGTCCATCGTCGCATACTCTGACGTTCTCGGTGGCCACGACCCGGTAAACTTCCGAATTCGGGAATTAAATTTCCGAAGAGACTTTCGAAAAAGTCCCTTCCGGAAATTAATTCACGACTGTCCCATACGTATTCGCATTTGGGCAGAAAAACTTACGCTTCCTCCCACGGGGATGTTTTCGCACGAGTCCGTTTGCTTCTTCGTCTTCCTGTAAATTACATTTATATTAGCCACTTCGACAATAATAATAATAATATACAGTATATATATTTAACGAGCTGCATAAAATCTAATTTTTGAGTTATTGAGACCATTGTAAAACCTCGCCAATTTCGTCCCCCGATACCAAAACAGAGGGGAGAACTAGGAAACAACCAACGATTCCGGGGGGTAACGCGCTAACTCTGTTAGAAAGAGAATGACTCTTACCCCAGACAGGAGGAGAAATAAGTGATTTTGATGGGATCGGCGGAATCGTCCCTGATCTTCACCGACGATCTTATTTTCTGTAAAGAAATCGTTCAGGTGTGAAAGAAACCAACTGCTATTGTTTGCGAAATATGGAGCGCGCACTCACGTCGTATTGATCGCGAATGAGTTGGACCACGTTGGAGGAGTCGTCCTCCAGAACTCCCACGGTGGCCGATTCTAACTCCCGCGCCAAGTCTTCGTAGACGTGATTCTGATCTCTGGTGACGGCGAAGATGACGTTGATCTTGTTGTCCCGCAGAAGATTCCTGATCTGGCTGACCGAAGGGTAGTCCTGAGTCAGACTTTCGGTGTAATTGCCCCGATCATCCAGGTGACAGTTTCCGTCGTTGGGTTTGACGATTCCAGCCAGCTGCAACAGATCGGAAACCGGATTGCAGTCTGTTAAACTCGGCGCAATTTCCGTAAATTTTCCAACTGAAATTACACTTTACAGACAATAACAGCTAGTAACAGATTACCTTTCCGTCTCCCGCGAAGTGGTATCCGGCGTCGGTAGAAAACACCAGTAGTTTGGTGGAATTTTCCCCCCATTTGATCTTGTCCTGCGGGTGAAATAAAAAGGAAAATTGAGGCAAAAGGGGTTAAGAAATTGAAAGTGTACACTCACCTTGCAAGAGACCGCTTGCACCAGAGCGTCCAAACCTCCTTCGGGGGCGTCGTAGTTACCCGAAATCTGAGAATTTTGCACTTCCGTTTTAAACCTGCCCGTGTTCCGACTCAGGGGCAAGTAATTTCGGAATCCGTAGGGAAAGGCGTAGTCTATTTTCCTACAAAAAGGTTTTTATATTGTTATATAAGTTCGTATATAAGTAAAGTATACAAGGTCTGTTCAAAAAGTATCGGACCTTTTTTTTTCCGCGTAAACCAATGATGCGCGACAGGCCTCCTTCGGTGGAGTTGTGGAGGGGACAGTCATGCACAATCCTGAATTTTTTCCCGCCTGCAGGAAGCGTCAGTCGTTGGCAATCGGCCTATGAGTGAGGTCATGTAGTGCGCTCTCGTCGGATTTCACTAAGCTGGAAAATGACTGAACAACGTGAGCAGCAATATTACATCAAATTTTGCCAAAAACCTTGGCGATACCCGAGCGTAAACCATTCGCAAGATTCAGCAGGCTTTCGGGGACGATCCTCGAGGCCAAAAAA